>NC_071326.1:92065196-92345055 GCF_943734725.1 Anopheles marshallii | reverse complement strand
CTATAGGCCCTTTGGCCCCGACCACCCGGACACCCCTATACCTATAGGCCCTATGGCCCCCAACACCCCATGCACCTATAGGCCCTTTGGCCCCGACCACCCGGACACCCCTATACCTATAGGCCCTATGGCCCCCAACACCCCATGCACCTATAGGCCCTTTGGCCCCGACCACCCGGACACCCCTATACCTATAGGCCCTATGGCCCCCAACACCCCATGCACCTATAGGCCCTTTGGCCCCGACCACCCGGACACCCCTATACCTATAGGCCCTATGGCCCCCAACACCCCATGCACCTATAGGCCCTATGGCCCCCAACACCCCATGCACCTATAGGCCCTTTGGCCCCGACCACCCGGACACCCCTATACCTATAGGCCCTATGGCCCCCAACACCCCATGCACCTATAGGCCCTTTGGCCCCGACCACCCGGACACCCCTATACCTATAGGCCCTATGGCCCCCAACACCCCATGCACCTATAGGCCCTTTGGCCCCGACCACCCGGACACCCCGATACCGAAAGGCCCAATGGCCCCCAACACCCCATGCACCTATAGGCCCTTTGGCCCCGACCACCCGGACACCCCTATACCTATAGGCCCTATGGCCCCCAACACCCCATGCACCTATAGGCCCTTTGGCCCCGACCACCCGGACACCCCTATACCTATAGGCCCTATGGCCCCCAACACCCCATGCACCTATAGGCCCTTTGGCCCCGACCACCCGGACACCCCTATACCTATAGGCCCTATGGCCCCCAACACCCCATGCACCTATAGGCCCTTTGGCCCCGACCACCCGGACACCCCTATACCTATAGGCCCTATGGCCCCCAACACCCCATGCACCTATAGGCCCTTTGGCCCCGACCACCCGGACACCCCTATACCTATAGGCCCTATGGCCCCCAACACCCCATGCACCTATAGGCCCTTTGGCCCCGACCACCCGGACACCCCTATACCTATAGGCCCTATGGCCCCCAACACCCCATGCACCTATAGGCCCTTTGGCCCCGACCACCCGGACACCCCTATACCTATAGGCCCTATGGCCCCCAACACCCCATGCACCTATAGGCCCTTTGGCCCCGACCACCCGGACACCCCTATACCTATAGGCCCTATGGCCCCCAACACCCCATGCACCTATAGGCCCTTTGGCCCCGACCACCCGGACACCCCTATACCTATAGGCCCTATGGCCCCCAACACCCCATGCACCTATAGGCCCTTTGGCCCCGACCACCCGGACACCCCTATACCTATAGGCCCTATGGCCCCCAACACCCCATGCACCTATAGGCCCTTTGGCCCCGACCACCCGGACACCCCTATACCTATAGGCCCTATGGCCCCCAACACCCCATGCACCTATAGGCCCTTTGGCCCCGACCACCCGGACACCCCTATACCTATAGGCCCTATGGCCCCCAACACCCCATGCACCTATAGGCCCTTTGGCCCCGACCACCCGGACACCCCTATACCTATAGGCCCTATGGCCCCCAACACCCCATGCACCTATAGGCCCTTTGGCCCCGACCACCCGGACACCCCTATACCTATAGGCCCTATGGCCCCCAACACCCCATGCACCTATAGGCCCTTTGGCCCCGACCACCCGGACACCCCTATACCTATAGGCCCTATGGCCCCCAACACCCCATGCACCTATAGGCCCTTTGGCCCCGACCACCCGGACACCCCTATACCTATAGGCCCTATGGCCCCCAACACCCCATGCACCTATAGGCCCTTTGGCCCCGACCACCCGGACACCCCTATACCTATAGGCCCTATGGCCCCCAACACCCCATGCACCTATAGGCCCTTTGGCCCCGACCACCCGGACACCCCTATACCTATAGGCCCTATGGCCCCCAACACCCCATGCACCTATAGGCCCTTTGGCCCCGACCACCCGGACACCCCTATACCTATAGGCCCTATGGCCCCCAACACCCCATGCACCTATAGGCCCTTTGGCCCCGACCACCCGGACACCCCTATACCTATAGGCCCTATGGCCCCCAACACCCCATGCACCTATAGGCCCTTTGGCCCCGACCACCCGGACACCCCTATACCTATAGGCCCTATGGCCCCCCACACCCCATGCACCTATAGGCCCTTTGGCCCCGACCACCCGGACACCCCTATACCTATAGGCCCTATGGCCCCCAACACCCCATGCACCTATAGGCCCTTTGGCCCCGACCACCCGGACCCCCCTATACCAATAGGCCCTATGGCCCCCAACACCCCATGCACCTATAGGCCCTTTGGCCCCGACCACCCGGACACCCCTATACCTATAGGCCCTATGGCCCCCAACACCCCATGCACCTATAGGCCCTTTGGCCCCGACCACCCGGACACCCCTATACCTATAGGCCCTATGGCCCCCAACACCCCATGCACCTATAGGCCCTTTGGCCCCGACCACCCGGACACCCCTATACCTATAGGCCCTTTGGCCCCGACCACCCGGACACCCCTATACCTATAGGCCCTATGGCCCCCAACACCCCATGCACCTATAGGCCCTTTGGCCCCGACCACCCGGACACCCCTATACCTATAGGCCCTATGGCCCCCAACACCCCATGCACCTATAGGCCCTTTGGCCCCGACCACCCGGACACCCCTATACCTATAGGCCCTATGGCCCCCAACACCCCATGCACCTATAGGCCCTTTGGCCCCGACCACCCGGACACCCCTATACCTATAGGCCCTATGGCCCCCAACACCCCATGCACCTATAGGCCCTTTGGCCCCGACCACCCGGACACCCCTATACCTATAGGCCCTATGGCCCCCAACACCCCATGCACCTATAGGCCCTTTGGCCCCGACCACCCGGACACCCCTATACCTATAGGCCCTATGGCCCCCAACACCCCATGCACCTATAGGCCCTTTGGCCCCGACCACCCGGACACCCCTATACCTATAGGCCCTATGGCCCCCAACACCCCATGCACCTATAGGCCCTTTGGCCCCGACCACCCGGACACCCCTATACCTATAGGCCCTATGGCCCCCAACACCCCATGCACCTATAGGCCCTTTGGCCCCGACCACCCGGACACCCCTATACCTATAGGCCCTATGGCCCCCAACACCCCATGCACCTATAGGCCCTTTGGCCCCGACCACCCGGACACCCCTATACCTATAGGCCCTATGGCCCCCAACACCCCATGCACCTATAGGCCCTTTGGCCCCGACCACCCGGACACCCCTATACCTATAGGCCCTATGGCCCCCAACACCCCATGCACCTATAGGCCCTTTGGCCCCGACCACCCGGACACCCCTATACCTATAGGCCCTATGGCCCCCAACACCCCATGCACCTATAGGCCCTTTGGCCCCGACCACCCGGACACCCCTATACCTATAGGCCCTATGGCCCCCAACACCCCATGCACCTATAGGCCCTTTGGCCCCGACCACCCGGACACCCCTATACCTATAGGCCCTATGGCCCCCAACACCCCATGCACCTATAGGCCCTTTGGCCCCGACCACCCGGACACCCCTATACCTATAGGCCCTATGGCCCCCAACACCCCATGCACCTATAGGCCCTTTGGCCCCGACCACCCGGACACCCCTATACCTATAGGCCCTATGGCCCCCAACACCCCATGCACCTATAGGCCCTTTGGCCCCGACCACCCGGACACCCCTATACCTATAGGCCCTATGGCCCCCAACACCCCATGCACCTATAGGCCCTTTGGCCCCGACCACCCGGACACCCCTATACCTATAGGCCCTATGGCCCCCAACACCCCATGCACCTATAGGCCCTTTGGCCCCGACCACCCGGACACCCCTATACCTATAGGCCCTATGGCCCCCAACACCCCATGCACCTATAGGCCCTTTGGCCCCGACCACCCGGACACCCCTATACCTATAGGCCCTATGGCCCCCAACACCCCATGCACCTATAGGCCCTTTGGCCCCGACCACCCGGACACCCCTATACCTATAGGCCCTATGGCCCCCAACACCCCATGCACCTATAGGCCCTTTGGCCCCGACCACCCGGACACCCCTATACCTATAGGCCCTATGGCCCCCAACACCCCATGCACCTATAGGCCCTTTGGCCCCGACCACCCGGACACCCCTATACCTATAGGCCCTATGGCCCCCAACACCCCATGCACCTATAGGCCCTTTGGCCCCGACCACCCGGACACCCCTATACCTATAGGCCCTATGGCCCCCAACACCCCATGCACCTATAGGCCCTTTGGCCCCGACCACCCGGACACCCCTATACCTATAGGCCCTATGGCCCCCAACACCCCATGCACCTATAGGCCCTTTGGCCCCGACCACCCGGACACCCCTATACCTATAGGCCCTATGGCCCCCAACACCCCATGCACCTATAGGCCCTTTGGCCCCGACCACCCGGACACCCCTATACCTATAGGCCCTATGGCCCCCAACACCCCATGCACCTATAGGCCCTTTGGCCCCGACCACCCGGACACCCCTATACCTATAGGCCCTATGGCCCCCAACACCCCATGCACCTATAGGCCCTTTGGCCCCGACCACCCGGACACCCCTATACCTATAGGCCCTATGGCCCCCAACACCCCATGCACCTATAGGCCCTTTGGCCCCGACCACCCGGACACCCCTATACCTATAGGCCCTATGGCCCCCAACACCCCATGCACCTATAGGCCCTTTGGCCCCGACCACCCGGACACCCCTATACCTATAGGCCCTATGGCCCCCAACACCCCATGCACCTATAGGCCCTTTGGCCCCGACCACCCGGACACCCCTATACCTATAGGCCCTATGGCCCCCAACACCCCATGCACCTATAGGCCCTTTGGCCCCGACCACCCGGACACCCCTATACCTATAGGCCCTATGGCCCCCAACACCCCATGCACCTATAGGCCCTTTGGCCCCGACCACCCGGACACCCCTATACCTATAGGCCCTATGGCCCCCAACACCCCATGCACCTATAGGCCCTATGGCCCCCAACACCCCATGCACCTATAGGCCCTTTGGCCCCGACCACCCGGACACCCCTATACCTATAGGCCCTATGGCCCCCAACACCCCATGCACCTATAGGCCCTTTGGCCCCGACCACCCGGACACCCCTATACCTATAGGCCCTATGGCCCCCAACACCCCATGCACCTATAGGCCCTTTGGCCCCGACCACCCGGACACCCCTATACCTATAGGCCCTATGGCCCCCAACACCCCATGCACCTATAGGCCCTTTGGCCCCGACCACCCGGACACCCCTATACCTATAGGCCCTATGGCCCCCAACACCCCATGCACCTATAGGCCCTTTGGCCCCGACCACCCGGACACCCCTATACCTATAGGCCCTATGGCCCCCAACACCCCATGCACCTATAGGCCCTTTGGCCCCGACCACCCGGACACCCCTATACCTATAGGCCCTATGGCCCCCAACACCCCATGCACCTATAGGCCCTTTGGCCCCGACCACCCGGACACCCCTATACCTATAGGCCCTATGGCCCCCAACACCCCATGCACCTATAGGCCCTTTGGCCCCGACCACCCGGACACCCCTATACCTATAGGCCCTATGGCCCCCAACACCCCATGCACCTATAGGCCCTTTGGCCCCGACCACCCGGACACCCCTATACCTATAGGCCCTATGGCCCCCAACACCCCATGCACCTATAGGCCCTTTGGCCCCGACCACCCGGACACCCCTATACCTATAGGCCCTATGGCCCCCAACACCCCATGCACCTATAGGCCCTTTGGCCCCGACCACCCGGACACCCCTATACCTATAGGCCCTATGGCCCCCAACACCCCATGCACCTATAGGCCCTTTGGCCCCGACCACCCGGACACCCCTATACCTATAGGCCCTATGGCCCCCAACACCCCATGCACCTATAGGCCCTTTGGCCCCGACCACCCGGACACCCCTATACCTATAGGCCCTATGGCCCCCAACACCCCATGCACCTATAGGCCCTTTGGCCCCGACCACCCGGACACCCCTATACCTATAGGCCCTATGGCCCCCAACACCCCATGCACCTATAGGCCCTTTGGCCCCGACCACCCGGACACCCCTATACCTATAGGCCCTATGGCCCCCAACACCCCATGCACCTATAGGCCCTTTGGCCCCGACCACCCGGACACCCCTATACCTATAGGCCCTATGGCCCCCAACACCCCATGCACCTATAGGCCCTTTGGCCCCGACCACCCGGACACCCCTATACCTATAGGCCCTATGGCCCCCAACACCCCATGCACCTATAGGCCCTTTGGCCCCGACCACCCGGACACCCCTATACCTATAGGCCCTATGGCCCCCAACACCCCATGCACCTATAGGCCCTTTGGCCCCGACCACCCGGACACCCCTATACCTATAGGCCCTATGGCCCCCAACACCCCATGCACCTATAGGCCCTTTGGCCCCGACCACCCGGACACCCCTATACCTATAGGCCCTATGGCCCCCAACACCCCATGCACCTATAGGCCCTTTGGCCCCGACCACCCGGACACCCCTATACCTATAGGCCCTATGGCCCCCAACACCCCATGCACCTATACCTACTACCACCACTTAGTACCGCCCACTTCCTACCGACCACTTCCGACCCCATGCACCTATACCTACTACTACCACTTAGTACCGCCCACTTCCTACCGACCTACTACCTACAACCTTATACCTACTACCACCACTTAGTACCGCCCACTTCCTACCGACCACTTCTTACCTACACTATTACCTAGCCACCACCCGCCCACGCATTACCTACCACCCGCCCATTACCTACCACCAACCACCTCCTACCGCCCACCACCTGCTTTCTACCTACCAGACACCCACCCACCCACAATTTACCAGCCACCCACCCACCTGCTTTCTACCTATCACTAACCCACAACCTACCAGCCACCCACCCAACACCTCTTACCAGCCTACCTACTCTAACACCTAAAAACCACCCACCACCTACCACCCGCCCATTACCTACCACCTCCTACCGCCCACCACCTGCTTTCTACCTACCACTCACCCACAACCTACCAGCCACCCACCCACCTGCTTTCTACCTACCACTCACCCATTGCCAACCACCCACCCAACAGCTCTTACCTGCTACCCACTCCTAACAGCCACCCATTTCCTACCTATCACTCACTACCAGCTGCATGTCATCCACCGCCCATCCAACACCTCGCACTAGCTAGCTCACACTGATCCCACATCACATCGGTTTAGCTTAACTACATTTTGTGATCCCCTCGGGTAAAAATCGGTTGAGCTTAAGTACATTTTTTGATCCCCTCGGGTAAAAATTGGCTTAATTTTCCCGTGGGGATCTCAAAATCTACCTAAGCACAAGTTGAGCTTAAGTACATTTTTTGATCCCCTCGGGTAAAAATTGGCTTAATTTTCCCGTGGGGATCTCAAAATCTACCTAAGCACACGTTGAGCTTAAGTACATTTTTTGATCCCCTCGGGTAAAAATTGGCTCAATTTTCCCGTGGGGATCTCAAAATGTACTTAAGCAAAACGCGAACTGCTGTGGGATCAGTGTGAGCTAGCTAGTGAGAGGTGGTGGATGGCAGGTAGGTGGTAGTTGGAGGATGGGAGGAGGTGTTGGGTGGGTGGTATGAAGTGGGTGGGTGGGTGGTTTTGGTGGTGGTGTAGGTAGGAAGTGGGCGGTAGGCGGGTGTAGGTAGGAAGTGGGCGTGGGGTTGGTGGGTGGGTTTTGTTGGGCGGGCGGTGGTGTAGGTAGGAAATGGGCGTGGGGTTGGTGGGTGGGTGGTGGTGTAGGTAGGAAGTGGGCGGTAGGTGGTATGGGTGGGTGGGTGGTGGTGTAGGTAGGAAGGGGGCGGTAGGAGGTGATGGGTGGGTGGTAGGAGGTGCTGGGTGGTAGGTAGTGGGCGGTAGGAGGTGGTAGGTAGTGGGTGGGTGGGTGTAGGTAGGAAGTGGGCGGTAGGGGGCTGATGGGTGGGTGGTAGGAGGTGCTGGGTGGTAGGTAGTGGGCGGTAGGAGGTGGTAGGTAGTGGGTGGGTGGGTGTAGGTAGGAAGTGGGCGGTAGGAGGTGATGGGTGGGTGGTAGGAGGTGCTGGGTGGTAGGTAGTGGGCGGTAGGAGGTGGTAGGTAGTGGGTGGGTGGGTGGGTGTAGGTAGGAAGTGGTCGGTAGGAGGTGATGGGTGGGTGGTAGGTGGTGATGGGTGGGTGGTAGGAGGTGGGCGGTAGGAGGTGGTAGGTAGTGGGTGGGTGGGTGGTAGGGTGGATGGGTGTAGGTAGGAAGTGGGCGGTAGGAGGTGATGGGTGGGTGGTAGGTGGTGATGGGTGGGTGGTAGGAGGTGCTGGGTGGTAGGTAGTGGGTGGGTTGGTGGTAGTGTAGGTAGGAAGTGGGCGGTAGGAGGTGATGGGTGAGTGGTAGGAGGTGATGGGTGGTAGGTAGTGGGTGGTAGGAGGTGCTGGGTGGTAGGTAGTGGGTGGGTTGGTGGTAGTGTAGGTAGGAAGTGGGCGGTAGGAGGTGGTAGGTAGTGGGTGGGTGGGTGGTAGGAGGTGCTGGGTGGTAGGTAGTGGGTGGGTGGTAGTGTAGGTAGGAAGTGGGCGGTAGGAGGTGGTAGGTGTTAGGTAATGGGCGGGTGGTAGGAGGTGCTGGGTGGTAGGTAATGGGTGGGCGGGTAGCGGTTAGGTGGTAGTGTAGGTAGGAAGTGGGTGGGTGGAGGTGTTGGGAGGGTGGTAGGTGGTGCTGGGTGGTAGGTAATGGGTGGGCGAGTGGTAGGGGGTGCTGGGTGGTAGGTAATGGGTGGGCGGGTGGTAGGAGGTGTTGGGTGGTAGGTAAAGGGTGGGCGGGTGGTAGGAGGTGTTGGGTGGTAGGTAAAGGGTGGGCGGGTGGTGGTTAGTTGGTAGTGTAGGTGTTGGGTGGGTGGTAGGTAATGGGAAGTGGGTGGTAGGAGGTGGTAGGTGTTAGTTAATGGGCGGGTGGTAGGAGGTGCTGGGTGGTAGATAATGGGTGGGCGGGTAGTGGTTAGTTGGTAGTGTTGGTAGGAAGTGGGCGGTAGGTAGGAGGTAGGGTGGGTGGTAAGTAATGGGTGATTGGTAGGTTGTGGGTGGGCGGCTGATAGGGGGTGGTGGGTGGTAGGTGGTGTTGGGTGGGTGATAAGTAATGGGTGACTGGTAGGTTGTGGGTGGGTGGCTGATAGGGGGTGGTGGGTGGTAGGTAGGAGGTAGGGTGGGTGGTAGGTAATGGGTGACTGGTAGGTCGTGGGTGGGTGGCTGATAGGGGGTGGTGGGTGGTAGGAGGTAAGGTGGGTGGTAAGTAATGGGTGACTGGTAGGTTGTGGGTGGGTGGCTGATAGGGGGTGGTGGGTGGTAGGTAGGAGGTAGGGTGGGTGGTAAGTAATGGGTGACTGGTAGGTTGTGGGTGGGCGGATGATAGGGGGTGGTGGGTGGTAGGTGGTGTTGGGTGGGTGATAAGTAATGGGTGACTGGTAGGTGGTGTTGGGTGGGTGATAAGTAATGGGTGATTGGTAGGTTGTGGGTGGGCGGCTGATAGGGGGTGGTGGGTGGTAGGTGGTGTTGGGTGGGTGATAAGTAATGGGTGACTGGTAGGTTGTGGGTGGGTGGCTGATAGGGGGTGGTGGGTGGTAGGTGGTGTTGGGTGGGTGATAAGTAATGGGTGACTGGTAGGTTGTGGGTGGGTGGTATGTGGTGTTGGGTGGGTGATAAGTAATGGGTGATTGGTAGGTTGTGGGTGGGTGGCTGATAGTGGGTGGTGGGTAGGAGGTAGGTGGTGTTGGGTAGGTGGTAAATAATGGGTGACTGGTAGGTAGGGTGGCTGATAGGGGGTAGTGGGTGGTAGGTAGGAGGTAGGGTGGATGGTAGGTAATGGGTGGCTGATAGGGGGTAGTGGGTGGTAGGTAGGAGGAAGGGTGGCTGGTAGGTAATGGGTGGGTGGCTAAAAGAGGGTGGAGGGTGAATGCGTCACTACCCAACCACCATCACACAAATAATTGTCTTTACTTTGACGACCGTGTAGTAGTGCCAAAATCACTACCGCGTCAGGTGTTAGAAAAATAGCATGAAAATCATGACGGTGTCATAAGAATGAAGCTGATCGGTAGATCTTATTGTTGGTGGAAGAGATTTGATAAAGACGTAATAGAGTGGGTTTAGGCGTGTTTTACTTGTCAAAACCACAAACAATTCCGAAAGGAATAGTTACGTCGACTTGGCCTTCAGCCAGTCATGCTTTTCAGCGTCTTCATTTAGATTTGTTTCATTTTGCAGATTATACTTTTTTGATAATTGTTGACGCTTATTCCAAATTTATAGATATCAAGAAAGATGTCTCCTAAAAAAACGTGTACTGAGAGTGTGTTAGAAAAGTTAGAAGAAATTTATAATTATTTTGGTCTACCTACGGAAGTTTGTTCGGATTACGGTCCACCGTTCAATTCGTCGGGATAAGAAATTTATAATTATTTTGGTCTACCTACAGAAGTTTGTTCGGATAACGGTCCACCGTTCAATTCGTCGGGGTTTATCGAAGGATGCAAGGCAAATAATATTGTAATACAAGTAATCTCAAAGTGTTGAGCTAGAAGAAATGTATAATTATTTTGGTCTACCTACGGAAGTTTGTTCGGATAACGGTCCACCGTTCAATTCGTCGGGGTTTATCGAAGGATGCAAGGCAAATAATATCAAAGTGTTGAAATCACCGCCATATCATCCGCAGTCGAATGGATTAGCGGAGAGGGGAGTTCGGACGATCAAAAAAATGTTGAAGAAGAATTTGTTTGATGAACGATTGAGACCAATACCATTACAGCGCAAGTTAAATCGAATTTTATTTAATTATCGTAACACTCTATCTACTTCTACAAGTAAAACACCATCGTCTTTAATCTTTTGTTACGTACCACGAACACTATTAAACACGAGCAATCCCGTTAAACTATCTATCCAGAACGATAAAACATACGTAGACAAACCAACAAAATCTTCTCCAGTATCTGAACAAGTATGTTTCGTGTCTTATGAGAAAGGAGATAAAGTTTTGTCATCACGGAATCATCACGATGAATATGTTAAATGGATTCCTGCGTTAGTATTAGAAAAAAATAAGTTCCAATCGATGTTTAATAAATGTGCACGGTAATGTTAGAATGATTCATACGAATCAGATTCGGACATCTGATCTATCGGATGAATTCCATCCGTCAGTACCCACGGTCAGTACGCCAGTAGGGAAAGATAAAACAACTGTAAACGTGACAGACAAACAAACGGTTAGTTCGAAAAGAAGACGAAGTGAATCTACATCTCCTAAACTAGGAATATCTAAAAGAATACGCGTCAGGAACAGAAAAAACTAACTGGTTATTTAGTTGCTTGTTAATGCAATACATATTGTTTTGTTAGGTTATCTAAAATCTCATTTAAAGCTGGGAGAAGTATAATGTATTGTAATACAAGCACGCATACCAATCTTAATAAGATATATTGAATTCGCTAACACCACCATACCTTGTACTGTAAAAGGTGCTCCAGCATCTGCACGAGATCATTCTCGATCGTGAAATAATAAAGGTGACAGCTCCAGCATCTGCACGAGATCATTCTCGATCGTGAAATAATAAAGGTGACATCCCTAGAGGTTTGTGGCTCCAGTTCGTCATCTGATTCCATTCTACAAAAAAAAAAATTAAGAAAAATCATTTTAATTGCAGCTTACTACTGATCATAACAATTTAGGTGGTGAAACCGCTTCAGCCAGTCATGCTTTTCAGCTTCTTCATTTAGATTTGTTTCATTTTGAAGGTAATACTTTGTTGATACTAGTCGATGCTTATTCAAAATTTATAGATGTCAAACTTCTAAGAAAAACGTGTACTGAGAGTGTATTAGAAAAGCTAGAAGAAATGTATTCTTATTTTGGTCTACCTATGGAAGTTTGTTCGGATAACGGTCCACCGTTCAATTCGTCGGGGTTTATCGAAGCACCGTAGCGATTAACGCAGTCCATTGTTATGTCTTTCACACACACGCACACGTTTTTCACCAGCAGGAAACACAGCTGTTTAAAAGAAAAGTATTTTTTTAATGCGAATCCGGGAAGGATTTCACTGCCCGCCGAATAACCCTGCGCGCAGGCTAACTGTCGCGTCGCACACTTTTGCTCGACATGAGCTCATGCTGCTTCTGGAAGAACGACGAAATAAGCCGGCGCTATTTTGCGAATGACCCCCCCCTTGCTCAACACCACGTGTATCACACCACTTTTACACACACTACTAAATTCGCACTACCTTGACGCGCGGATTAACCGTCGGGGTTTCTCGAAGCACCGTAGCGATTAACGCAGTCCATTGTTATGTCTTTCACACACACGCACACGTTTTTCACTAGCAGGAAGCACAGCTGTTTAAAAGAAAAGTATTTTTTTAATGCGAATCCGGGAAGGATTTCACTGCCCGCCGAATAACCCTGCGCGCAGGCTAACTGTCGCGTCGCACACTTTTGCTCGACATGAGCTCATGCTGCTTCTGGAAGAACGACGAAATAAGCCGGCGCTATTTTGCAAATGACCCCCCCCTTGCTCAACACCACGTGTATCACACCACTTTTACACACACTACTAAATTCGCACTACCTTGACGCGCGGATTAACCGTCGGGGTTTCTCGAAACACCGTAGCGATTAACGCAGTCCATTGTTATGTCTTTCACACACACGCACACGTTTTTCACCAGCAGGAAACACAGCTGTTTAAAAGAAAAGTATTTTTTTAATGCGAATCCGGGAAGGATTTCACTGCCCGCCGAATAACCCTGCGCGCAGGCTAACTGTCGCGTCGCACACTTTTGCTCGACATGAGCTCATGCTGCTTCTGGAAGAACGACGAAATAAGCCGGCGCTATTTTGCAAATGACCCCCCCCCTTGCTCAACACCACGTGTATCACACCACTTTTACACACACTACTAAATTCGCACTACCTTGACGCGCGGATTAACCGTCGGGGTTTCTCGAAACACCGTAGCGATTAACGCAGTCCATTGTTATGTCTTTCACACACACGCACACGTTTTCCACTAGCAGGAAGCACAGCTGTTTAAAAGAAAAGTATATTTTTAATGCGAATCCGCGGAGGATTTCACTGCCCGCCGAATAACCCTGCGCGCAGGCTAACTGTCGCGTCGCACACTTTTGCTCGACATGAGCTCATGCTGCTTCTGGAAGAACGACGAAATAAGCCGGCGCTATTTTGCAAATGACCCCCCCCTTGCTCAACACCACGTGTATCACACCACTTTTACACACACTACTAAATTCGCACTACCTTGACGCGCGGATTAACCGTCGGGGTTTCTCGAAACACCGTAGCGATTAACGCAGTCCATTGTTATGTCTTTCACACACACGCACACGTTTTCCACTAGCAGGAAACACAGCTGTTTAAAAGAAAAGTATTTTTTTAATGCGAATCCGGGAAGGATTTCACTGCCCGCCGAATAACCCTGCGCGCAGGCTAACTGTCGCGTCGCACACTTTTGCTCGACATGAGCTCATGCTGCTTCTGGAAGAACGACGAAATAAGCCGGCGCTATTTTGCGAATGACCCCCCCCTTGCTCAACACCACGTGTATCACACCACTTTTACACACACTACTAAATTCGCACTACCTTGACGCGCGGATTAACCGTCGGGGTTTCTCGAAGCACCGTAGCGATTAACGCAGTCCATTGTTATGTCTTTCACACACACGCACACGTTTTTCACTAGCAGGAAGCACAGCTGTTTAAAAGAAAAGTATATTTTTAATGCGAATCCGCGGAGGATTTCACTGCCCGCCGAATAACCCTGCGCGCAGGCTAACTGTCGCGTCGCACACTTTTGCTCGACATGAGCTCATGCTGCTTCTGGAAGAACGACGAAATAAGCCGGCGCTATTTTGCA
This sequence comes from Anopheles marshallii, assembly GCF_943734725.1. Classification (NCBI taxonomy): domain Eukaryota; kingdom Metazoa; phylum Arthropoda; class Insecta; order Diptera; family Culicidae; genus Anopheles; species Anopheles marshallii. Next base: position 92,331,025 of record NC_071326.1, on the reverse strand, counting down.
AATGACCCCCCCCCTTGCTCAACACCACGTGTATCACACCACTTTTACACACACTACTAAATTCGCACTACCTTGACGCGCGGATTAACCGTCGGGGTTTCTCGAAACACCGTAGCGATTAACGCAGTCCATTGTTATGTCTTTCACACACACGCACACGTTTTCCACTAGCAGGAAGCACAGCTGTTTAAAAGAAAAGTATATTTTTAATGCGAATCCGCGGAGGATTTCACTGCCCGCCGAATAACTCTGCGCGCAGGCTAACTGTCGCGTCGCACACTTTTGCTCGACATGAGCTCATGCTGCTTCTGGAAGAACGACGAAATAAGCCGGCGCCATTTTGCAAATGACCCCCCCTCTGCTCAACACCACGTGTATCACACCACTTTTACACACACTACTAAATTCGCACTACCTTGACGCGCGGACTAACCGTTCCATCAGGCTGTTCGACGAAGACTGTGCCGAGCGCGGGACATTCGGCTTCTAATCTAATATTGTATCCAAACAAATGTGGCGAGAGTATTTTCTCTCCGAACTACTACTACTGCTACTAACCAAGCGAGCATTGCCATCTCTGTTCTTCCTCGCTACGCATACAATCGCATGATGCAAATTCACCGGTTGTCCCAAAGCTGGGCATTTCCTGTGAGCCCTTAAAAAAGGAACATATTTTGCAAGTTATTGAAAAACGTAGGTGCAAATATTTCATCACATTTTTGACGCTGCCTAAAACGAGCCGGCGACACACGGACGAACCGTGTGCTCCTGCTCCTATGATTGTAAATTTTGAAAAAAGTGTTGGTGGAATTATGTGTAGCAAGTAGGCAAAAAGGTAGGTGTAAAAATTTCAACACATTTTTGGCGCTGCTTTGCGTCCTCCTATCAATGTCCGAAATTAGTACGAATTTCATCCCATGCTCCGTCTCGTTCGGTGGCATGAGGGCATCAGCTTTCTCACGAGGGCTCGAGGGCATATTTAATCCATTTTATGTCCATATTTTACGCTAAAATTTATTCCTGCATTTAAGTAACGTTATCTGCTATTTTTCGGATGCAGTAAGTTAAGCTAGACGCCCAAATATGTGAAATATGTAATGTTAGTCTTCAAAAAGACTGGTACTATGGAATGAATCGAATCATTGGAATCATTGATAAGAGAATTTTGATGCAAAGAATTTTGACGCAAATGTGTGGTCCTGATAAGGACCGTTTTGTTGAGACGAGTGCAAAATGTGCGTTGGCTGGCGAGTTTAACCTCCGAAACCATACAGGGTGCGACCCTGACGCTTCAGCGCGTACACTACATCCATCGCGGTGACGGTTTTCGCTTGGCCTGTTCGGTATAGGTGACCGCATCTCGGATAACATTCTCCAGGAACACTTTCAGCACGCCACGCGTTTCTTCGTAGGGCGATGCATCGGGCTCAACGCAGTTCGCTTTACCATCGACCAACGAAAAACAACGAATCCCCAAACCATGCGTAGAAATGAATCATGCAATAAACTTACCTTCATTGGTACGACCAGAGCCGCTTCACGCACTGCTGTCGCTGCTTTGACGATGAACCGCTGATGGCCGCAAATTGAAGTGTCGACCGTGCGCCCACGATGCGCAACTGCGGTTCGCTTAGCACAGATTCCCAGCCATTTCACTACACGTTGTTCTTTAACGCACACATATGAAAGCTTTACTTTTCTGACCTTTGCAACCGAGCGAAGCACCGAGCGCAGCACCGTCGCGATTAACGCAGTCCATTGTCCTTTCTTTCATACTCACGCACACGCGCATTTCACCCGTCCGAGCGACGTACCGCCGCAATCGGGTCAGTCCATAGTCCTACGAAGCACTTTTCACACACACCCGTTGCACCAGCAGCAGCAGCAACAACAACAACAAAAACTATGTATATAAAAAGAGTAGTTTTTGAGCATACCAATTTAGGTGGTGAAATCGGTGACTGGAAGGCATATTTTTAAGAGCGATGTAACGCGGATTGATCATTTGCAACATTTCAACGTGTCTCGTAGCAGCAAGCAACATGACGCCAAGAAGTATACTGTTTCGATGAAATGCATCGAATAAAATCTGCTTGTTGCTAACATCTAAGAAAGGCAGTGTGCTAAAGAAGTACTTCTATTGTTATAAAGACGACCTCTAACGATTAACAATGCCATGTACCAAAGCTTTATCGCGTTGGTTTAGGCCATATGAGCTATTTAGTTGAAATAATATCATACTGGTAAACGGAAACCACGCAGGAAATGTTGCTGAAGGAAGCCGGGAAGGTTTGCGAAATGTTTAACGTATTAGAATCCTAGGATTGGTAACACTAGAAACAAAGTAGAGAGACACTTGACTATCGAAACAAAGAAGAGAGACACTCGACCAACGAAAACTTACTTTTAAGAGCTTAAAGCTGAATTGAATAAAAAAAAATCCTTCTGTGCTAGGCTCAGCGTAACGGACGCATCCGCCACGAACGCTACTACGTGGAATGTCTCAGTCGAATGGTTTTTGTTGCCTCCCATCGGACTGAATCGGTGACCCACCGGATGGTGAATAATGTGTGTAAATAATAACATTCATACTTCAATTCTAAGGTAAACTTCTTCCGGCCAACTGGATGCAACACTATCATCAACAATGCAACGGCAGGCGGTGCCTCATGTTGAGTATTGACGGCAAGAATGCGTCACTACTCAACCACCATGACACAAATAATTGTCTTTACTTTGACGACCGTGTAGTAGTGCCAAAATCACTACCGCGTCAGGTGTTAGAAAAATAGCATGAAAATCATGACGGTGTCATAAGAATGAAGCTGATCGGTAGATCTTATTGTTGGTGGAAGGGATTTGATAAAGACGTAATAGAGGGGTGTTTCATTTTGCAGATAATACTTTTTTGATAATTGTCGACGCTTATTCCAAATTTATAGATATCAAGAAAGATGTCTTCTAAAAAAAACGTGTACTGAGAGTGTGTTAGAAAAGCTAGAAGACATTTATTCTTACTTTGGTCTACCTACGGAAGTTTGTTCGGATAACGGTCCACCGTTCAATTCGTCGGGGTTTCTCGAAGGATGCAAGGCAAATAATATTGTAATACAAGTAATATCAAAGTGTTGAAATCACCGCCATATCATCCGCAGTCGAATGGATTAGCGGAGAGGGGAGTTCAGACGAAGCTAGAAGAAATTTATAATTATTTTGGTCTACCTACGAAAGTTTGTTCGGATAACGGTCCACCGTTCAATTCGTCGGGGTTTCTCGAAGGATGCAAGGCAAATAATATTGTAATACAAGTAATATCAAAGTGTTGAAATCACCGCCATATCATCCGCAGTCGAATGGATTAGCGGAGAGGGGAGTTCAGACGAAGCTAGAAGAAATTTATAATTATTTTGGTCTACCTACGAAAGTTTGTTCGGATAACGGTCCACCGTTCAATTCGTCGGGGTTTCTCGAAGGATGCAAGGCAAATAATATTGTAATACAAGTAATATCAAAGTGTTGAAATCACCGCCATATCATCCGCAGTCGAATGGATTAGTGGAGAGGGGAGTTCAGACGATCAAAAAAATGTCGAAGATGAATTTCATTGATGAGCGATTGAGACCAATACCATTAAAGCGCAAGTTAAATCGAATTTTATTGAATTATCGTAACACTCCAGCTACTTCTACAGGTAAAACACCATCGTCTTTAATCTTTTGTTACGTACCACGAACACTATTAAACACGAGCAATCCCGTTAAACTATCCATCCAGAACGATGAAAAATACGTAGACAAACCAACAAAATCTTCTCCAGTATCTGAACAAGTATGTTCCGTGTCTTATGAGAAAGGAGATAAAGTTTTGTCATCACGGAATCATCACGATGAATATGTTAAATGGATTCCTGCGTTAGTATTAGAAAAAAATAAGTTCCAATCGATGTTTAATAAATGTGCACGGTAATGTTAGAATGGTTCGTACGAATCAGATTCGGACATCTGACCTATCGGATGAATTCCATCCGTCAGTACCCACGGTCAGTACGCCGGTAGGGAAAGATAAAACAACTGTAAACGCGACAAACAAACAAACGGTTAGTTTGAAAAGAAGATAAAGTGAATCTACATCTCCTAAACTAAGAATATCTAAAAGAATACACAATAGGGACAGAAAAAACTAACTGGTTATTTAGCTGCTTGTTAATGCAATACATATTGTTTTGTTAGGTTATCTAAAATCTCATTTAAAGCTGGGAGAAGTGTAATATATTGTAATACAAGTACGCATACTAATCTTAATAAGAAATATTGAAGTCACTAACACCACCATACCTTGTACTGTAAAAGGTGCTCCAGCATCTGCACGAGATCATTCTCGATCGTGAAATAATAAAGATAACATCCCTAGAACATCACACACTCTACACGCAATATTGCACCGTTATAAACATTAGATGCATTGATTTTTTTTTTCTTCGACTCTGCATGCTGCATTAAAGCACCACACCAAAGAATGCGCTGCATGCTTAGAGTATAAAGAAACACCACACACTCGGAAGAAAGCACCAGAATGAATGCACAAATCGGTATTCAAAACAAAGTTGATCGTGCGGAGTTTGATCCATAATTAGAAGATTCACCTCACTGATGCCAAAAACCCTTTTTCGAACATTCCACGACATGCACTGAGGGTTTTTCCCTACCTCCATTATTAATGTGCTCGCCGAAGCAACCAGGAAAGGCAGGGAAAATAAAAACACCACGCATTTATTGCACGCAAAAGGCAGGCACAGACACTTTTCCACTTTTAGAAACAACATTCGTTGGCAAATCGCACTGCATAAAGCAAATGAACAACATTTGCAAACTTTCGCGCTTCGTTCTCGCACAGATATAAAATTAAACACATAAAATTAAGCACAAAAAACCAACGACACCTACGTAGGATCGTATGAGATGGGAACGTGTTTAAAATTCCGCACCGTCACGGCTCGAGCTTGATGAAAACACTGTACACATTAAACATTAAACACACATTCAAAACACATGTTCCTAGAAGTATGCAAAGTGAAAATGATGTAATTTATTTCATGCTTGGCTATTTCAGATTTTTTACCTCGATAGCATTATTTTTAAAACTGTAAAAATCTAGCATGGCCCCTAATATCAAATTGAAAAATCGAATGTATATCTAACGAAAATATAATGGTAATAATCTGTTGAAAAAAGATATAAAAAAGATAAGAATTTCACAAATGCAAGGCAATAAAATTCGCTGCTTGGCTTAGTTGGAGTTAAAATGCTTAGCATTACAACCACGTTTAGCTTCGCAATTCAAAATATATAGCAGTACATTTTACCGAAAACGATATCGAGCTATTTTTCCGTTTCAATTGCGGACTGAGTTTGTGTATTTTTCGTCCACGTACGTCATTTGTTTATAAAAGCATACATTTTTAAAAATATAATTTATTACCACTTTTCAAACAAAGAACAAAATGGTGAATCATCTAGAAGAAGTTTTACTTGTAGTAGTATACAATACCTCCCCTACACTGCTTCAAATGTATTTTATCTATAACTTTGGAAACAATAGACTATCGGTAGTTGGTTTAGCATGTTCTACGGCTTTCGTGATATGTTGCTTCTGGGTTCGTAGTATGTGCGCAAACAATTGGAACACCGCATCAGACCACCGAATCCTCTGTGCGATTTTTAACGATTGTGCATTGTTGTTTACGTTAGGCATGCATAGGTCGCAAATGTTCAAGTGCCCAAGGGACTATTGTAAAGGCAAGGGAGAAACACAGATTATATTTATAATACATAAAGGATAATAAAGGTTTGCGTTTTACGTTGAAGTTAAAAAATATACATTGAAGAATCGATTTTACGGTATGATGATGTTGTATATGCTTTTTTTCATTACCGGCATAACAACCTCAAAAAGTATGCCTAGATTTACCATTTCTGACTATATTTGACTTTATTTACCCGCTGCTGGATGATAATCATGTGTGACATACATGCTAAATAGCTTAAATTTTTATACAAAAAAAGATATTGTCCACTTTATATCAAACATACAGACATATAGTCAAACCGCTGAAAAAATAACAAATAGCAAATGCACTCAACTAGCGACCAATGCAAACGTAAACAATATGAAGTGTTGGCGAACGCACAGCTTTAAGCGTTAAGTAAAGTAAATATTTTTGCTTATACTTGTACACTTTAGACCACCAGTGTTGAACGACAACAGCAAGAAACTTTCATTATTGTTACATTGAAACTAATAAGCAGTTGTATTGAGGTCATTTCCCTAAACATAGTTTAACAAATAGCGGTTCCCCTACCCAAGGTAAAGCCTGAATGTCTCCAACGTATCGCAATAAGATAATATGCAAGGGTACCCGTTATGTGAATCGGATGTAGTAAGTAAACTTAGAAGGTGTCCGCGAAGGAAATTGCACATGCGTACAAGGGAATGGTCCGGATGGGATTTTAGACCGAAGTGGTGTGACGATCGGTGCCGCTACCGAATATACCACCAGCCTGCCTCATTTAAAGTATGTGGTAAAAATACAATACATCGGCACCAGTCTTTCAAACTATATAACCGTTACCAAATTTCATCCTTGTCATGCCCCGTAGGCAGAATATTTTTTTGTTACGTGTAGTTAATCCTGTCACATGCAGGAGTATAAAATGTGTATGGTAAATATACATTTTTTAAAAATTATTGCACTAGAACAGAATCTTGAAAAAAGATTGAAAAATTCCAACTGTGGTTTATTTCACTGAGTAACAATCCGGACAACAATACAGCTTACAATTTGACGATTTCTTTGTGAGCTTCGTGTATCCGAATGATTTACAGTCCTTTCTACAGCTGTGCAAACGATATGCCGAAGTTGCTCTAACTTCTCGCAACAAAATGAAAAATAATCTCATGACTGGAGAAATAAGCTCTCTGACCGAATGAATGTGGGAGAAGATTGTTCCCACTCAACACATACCATTTTTCCGGCTCTTAAAAGTACAAGTACGCTCATGTTATTTGTCACGCTCTCACTCTCTTACGCAAACTTTTGGAAAACAAGGTTCATTTTCCAGAGTATGTTCCAGAGTGTGGTAGCATCAGTGAGCTGCAAACCGTGTAAAGAAAAGGTAATCTTTGCGAAAAAGTTCTTGTTCTTCCTAAACGTATATAAACCTAAAAGTCATGTTCATGTCAGTCTTCCAGAAGAGCATACATTTCTCCAATAAGACGATTCTCAACTGTAAATAGAATGCTATAAACCGCTGCGATCTTTTGTAATGAATTACTAATGACCGCTTTTCATAGCTCGTCACCGGTAATGAGTCTATTATGAATAACGTACTTATAGATAATAATGCCAACGCCTTAACATACCTTATTTCAATCTGCTTACTAATTTTTATATGCATTGTCACTGTTCGAGAAAATATTTTCCGGTTTCACGGTTTCCGTAAATAAACGAAGTAATTAATAGCTATCCTACAATTTCTATACAACGCTGTTGTCTGTACAGTTAAAAATACTCTTTTGAAATAATTAAATAATGAAAACAAGTGCATAAAACACAATAGGAAGCGGTAGATTAGAATTAGTCAATTGCAACAACATGAAACATGAACGTGGTGAAGAAAACAGAAGAAATGCCAATCCCGGAAAATCATAGTGAGGAGACGTACTCGTGTTGGATTAGATAATTTTCGTTTGATGTTTCAGAGAAACTGAACATCCTGCAGGCTTTTGTGGGTTCGGCTACCATAGTAAAACAATATTCCAACCGTCGGTTTCGTTCGCCGGTTTGCACAAGGTTTAAGGAAGCGCATAAAAATAACATGAATAACTTTTCAGCACGAATGACCGATTCCCAGTGCAGATGCAACCTATAGGAAGCGGGAGGAAGCAGATAGATAACAAAACAGGGCAACACATTCGCGAACAAAAGGATAGTATTATTTTATAAACTCATTGTTCCTTCCTTGTTTCCAACGGCACACCTCGCAAATGGCGTAGGAACTTCTTGCGCCAGTGAAAAATTTAAAAGAACATGTTATGAATTATTTTTTTTTTTGCTGTTTTCGTTCTTGTTTTACTAAACGCTGCTTATTCGTTGCTTCACAGTAATGTAGATTTCCCAGCGCTGTGAAGCTTCGAACTTCAAACAGGCATATAGACATGATTAAGAGCTTGTTCTTCCAAAGCAAAACATTAAAGCGGTCATGCTGAAGGCTTTTCCCAGGGGGAATTGTTGATTGATAGTAATAGGATTGGGTATTCTTTTTCGGAAATAAAATCCTTTTTCTATTTTTATTTTGTTAGACTGCATATCAACCGCAGCCATAAGTAGTTACGTTTTCTGCAATTGGTAATTAAAGAATCGGATATGTGATAAGGGAATCCGGCATAGGCCGCATCCAGCAATAATGGGAGCAGGATTGATAAATTGTTAAAATTGCAACATACCATTGGTAGCACGCTTAACAAAATTCTACTCATTAAGCTATTATGCTACAATGTTAAATAATTTATTGATTTATTTAATTTTTTATTTATTATAATTATAACAGCTCTATTTTTATTATCAGTCCCATAATGAACCGTATTATCAGTCCCATAATGACTGCATGGAGTACAAATTCCTTAAGGCATTTCCTCCTTGTCTACTGCCTAATCCCGGTCATGCTCGGTTGTGAATTTATGTTGTGATATTGTTCGTGTTATTCTTGGTGAAGGTGTAGATGTTGTAGTTGTTCTATTGTTTGTTGTGAATCGTCCGTGTCGTTTCGTCGTCCTGCCTTCTTGTGTTCGGTTCTATTGTTGTGTTTATTGTTTGGTTCTAGTGTTGTGTTTATTGTGATGTGTTTTCGTCGATCGTCCTATTGTTTTCCAGTGGCATGCTATGTTGTTAAAGAATACATAGCAGGTAAAATGGTGGAAGATGTCGAATACTTTCTTACGATATATCAAACATCGGGAGGACTAAACATCAATCACCCAAACAACACAGGGCATGTGGTCTTCTACAGACTGTTTAGGGCAAGGGGTTCTCCAATTTGCCCAAAAGTCATTAAATTGCTACTGGGTCCGCTTAATATTGGAATATGCTGTGAATTGGTCGCCTGTTAGTTTGACAGCGATGGAAAAGATAAATAGGGTCAGTGGCGGATCTACTGGTGAATGGAGTACACCGGCGGCCGTCTAGGTCCTCGCCGTGTAGAATAAGGGGCCCAACTATCATTCCGCCCAGGGCCTCCAAGAGGAAGGATCCGTCATTCGAGATTGTGCAGTGTAAGCTTTCTACTGTTAGTAGCTACTCGTCGGTTCGGTCGGTCGGTCGGATCCTATTCGGGTACTCGAATGTAGTTCCCTCCTATTTCCAGCGTTGTTGCCTACTTGGCCAGGAGCAGTTGAACACGTGTCACTCTCAGTCTCAATCCCATTTCATAGCTTGTCTCCTCTACTATAATTTTTAAGACAATGACAAATTCTGTTCGAGATTTTACTGTTTTTAGCGTAAAGAAGTGGAATTTAAACAAGAGGTGCACATTTGCTTCCTACGCTAAAGTGCAACAATACCTACCATCAAACGCCTCGAAGTATGCAGCATGTAAAGTAGCGTAGTAGCGTAGCGTACTGACAGCTATGTTAATGCCACCGTTGTAAAAAAAGGACCTACTGAAGCACGTTGACTGACCAGTAGGTTGGTAGTTCTTAAATTTAGCTGATGATCCCGGAGATTCCATTTTGTTGCCATTTTCACCATCAAACCTCATCATGATCATCATCGCTATCAATGGTAGACGTTAAGATATGGTTTAACAGACGAAGCGTACCAATTATTCTCGTTTTCAAACCCCTAAAATATTTTCCCGCTTCATCAAATCACTTGGTTTTTTCATGGTGGCGTACACTACAATGACGAGCTCTATGAGCTGTACAGCGAACTTGTTGTCGTACAGCGGATTAGACTAGTCTGGCTTCGGAGGGCTGGTCATGTCATGAGAATGACACCGGACAATCCAGCTCATAAAGCCCTTTTAGGTCGTTCACCTGGACAGAGGATGCATGGCAAGCTCAAATTGAAGTTAAATGATGGCGTTGATAATGATAATGGTGGCGTTGATAATGGATAATGGATTTGCTGACGATGGCACTTGACCGTGAGCGGTTTAGAGCGCTCCTGCAGCAGGCCAAGACCGCGAAGCGGTTGCAGCGCCGGATATGTAAGTAAGTAAGTCCCCTTTGTTTGTTTTGAAAATTTGAATGCGTTTTTGCTCAAAATTTTCCTCATGTGTGCGTTGCGTAACACACAATTTTTCAAAAGGGAACTAGAAGCCGATGCTTATTCTATTGTTCTGCTCTTGTGTTTTGCAAGCGAAGAAGGTCCTATTGTTACCTCTGAGAGATAACATAAGCGACAGTTTGGTTTTGCAACTTTTCGAGAATCGAAATGCAATAAAACACTTCATATTCATGTAACGAATTATGTCGATAAAAAATGTACAGGCTTCAAGACGCCCACAGTCACGGCAACTTGATGCTGTTGACCTTCGTCAGTTTGATGGCTCATTACTCTGTGTAACGGAAGTGGGCTATCGCTTGTAAGCAAGCGCTCTTGTTACTATCGACGGTTCATTCCCACATGACTGATGAATCGTATTTCTCTTCCCATGCAACGCGAGAGTTCCGACCTGTAACGACATTCTGATGACTATTTTGTGATAAGACTCAATACCGGAATTGGCAACAGTCCTTCGAAATGCTGGCGGCAAACTGAGAGCAATGATTGACAATCCAGCTGGGCAGACAGGATTCCTGATCGGCAATCAGAGTCACAGCGAATGAGATTCTAACAGCTTTGATTTACATTCTTGATTTCTAGTCGACAGCGGCCTTGCGAACACACGAGATGTTGAGACACAATCAATCTACCGAGTGATGACGTTCTGCAAACAATACCGAAGATTTTGCTCTGCTGTGTGTTAGTATTATTTACAAGGCTGGTTCCTGTACGGAAAAGTAGTAACGTAGCGTGTTATTCACATTGACTATCTTTATTTACGCTTTTTTAGAGAACGGTTTCGTTTATGCTAATCTGCTACATAATGAAATATTTTAATACAACTTAGGTCATAACCTTAGCGTTACTTGGGTACTCAAAATGAATACTACATTCGACGTAAGAATAACCGTAGAATTCAGTTGAATAAAAGATTGAACTATTATTTAAATCAATCAATCAATAACAATATTAAAACAATTATGTTCATTACAATCGCACTTAGACAAACTGACACACAGGTGCCGAACAAACTGTACCAAAGCAGAAAATTAATATCTTTACAAGTTCATCTTCGGAGAAACGGGCTGGACATTTTTTCGTGTTTGCTGTTGACCTTTTTGACCTCGCTTGTAAACGTTCATCATGTAAACGTGACACATTTTGTGCGTGCCTAACAGCAAATAATAATTGCAAAATTATAACTATTGTTTTGGTTAGGATTGCGGCAGGAATCAATCGTTCAATCGAAATCAAGAACAAACAGGAAGTGCAATTCTAATCATCTTTGACTATAAGAAACAGGCGTTGTAACAACGACTATAAACTAGAAGAAGATTAACAGAAGAAGCAGTTAAAATATGGTTATAAATAAAGCTCATTCGCGTCTGCGGTCACACGGAATAGAATAGTTTGGATCGTCAGGCTAGATCTTATCCAATTCAATCCTAATGTCTTCTTATTTCAAGACTGTGGACTATACCCCTACCCAATGTAAGGGCTCAATGTGTCCAACGGCTCCTGTAAAGGAAACCTCTTCCAAGTTTCTAACCAGCATGATCGACACAACGTAGAGGTTTGTGTCGGTGAGTTTAATAATTGCACCCGGCACGGAAATGTTTAAATAGTGTCCGCGAAGCATTATCTCATGGAGAATCGTTATAATACAATATTCGTACATATCTTTTATTTTTTTTTATCTGAAGAACGGCCGGGCCGTATATCTAATTCGTACATATATTGAGGTTGTTTGATTAGGTAAAATGCCGATTACAATCGTACAAATGTAATGAATTGAAAAAATAGGACTTTACTGTGTCCTTTTGTTGTGATAATAAAGTTGCGCTAAATTGTAATATTCTTGTTCATAGTAAATGAACTCCTTAGGTCTAGTAAACAGATCATTGGCGAGATCGGCCACTGGATCAGGACGCCAACATTCCATGCGAAGTGTGACTCAGCGTGGTAAAGATATATGTTTTTGGCACATCGTGCTGTCACAAAAGCCCTTTCTATATTTGTAATGTATAGTTAGGAAAAAAAGAGCTAAGAGAAGTTTTTGGAAAAGATGTTAAAGAAGAATATACGGAATGATTTTCGTATTTCCTGTAAAGTTGCAGTAGCTTATTAGTTTAGTTATTTTGTGTTTTAATTGGTTTGTGCTGGCAAATATCCAGTTAGTACAATAAATGAAGATAATAAAAATTTTTTTTGTACCTCGGAATACATTTTCCACCATTCCATCCACACCTTACTTATTTAATAACTTATCTGGCGCTACAACCGTTTCGCGGTCTTGGCCTGATGCAGGAGCCCTCTAACCGCTGACGGTCGAGTGCCGTCGTCAGCCGTTATCCCAATGTCCCGGTATTTCTGGCTGGATCACTTAATCTCAATTTGAGAATACCACGCCTCCTCTGTCCATGTAGACGACTTAAAATAAATTCACGAGCTGGTTCGTCCGGTGTCATTCTCATGACGTGACCATGAAATCTTTTCATATCAGTAAAACTTTCTTTCGATTTGTACCTCCTAAACCAATCACAACAGATCCCCCCTCCCCCCTCCCCCCCCCCCCCCCTTCCTATCTCTCTCTCTCTCTCTCTCTCTCTCTCTCTCTCTCAAAAAAAGGAAAGGAAAAAGAGCTTTAAGCACCAACATCTGTCAATGAAATCCTCCATGAACAGTTAATGCATTTTGATGGCCTTTACGAAACTCCATATCAATTACCGGCTCAAACATCAAACACAGGCAGCTGCAGGGGTTTGAGAATAGCCTGCCAATCCGAAAGCGTCGATGAGTCGATGAGTATTAGCAGCGTCGACGAGTATTAGCAGCGGATAAATATTCAAGGACTCGGACTAATTACATTGAAGCGTTGTTCGCGTCGAAGATGGTAAAATTAATCAGTATGTTATCCACCGTTTCCCATAAGTGAGGTCCTTCCAAGTTCTTTGTTAAAATGGCATCTAAATGCCTTTTTACTGTGATGAACGTTCATAGACAAGGTCAAAAAGGTGATGATACGAAAATATCTCCAGGTCGTTTCTCAGAAGATGAATATGCAAAGATATTTATTTTCAGCTCTGATACCAACACAGTTTGTTCGGCACGTGTGAGTGAGTTTGTCACAGTGCGATTGTAATGAGCATAATTGTTTTTCATACAATCGTTTCATCTTCGCGAAGGCTACGTGAGATGCTTTAGATACATCTTTGCTCTGGTTTGGTGTATCGGCACCGTATAAACCGTATAAATAATCGGCATGTATAAACTATTCCTCGTTATCTCTTCTTAATATTGTGTTCTTGCGGTTGGATTGTTGTTTGCGTTTTGGAATTAATTGAAATTTCTCAACACCAACTGTGAGATTGTGCGTATGCGCGTGTGTGTGTGTGCAATTCTCGTACGTCAGTTTGTGCACGAACGTGAGAGGAATGATGGACAAATGAGCGTTTCGTAGTGTTACGGGAAAGGCCACACGAGAGCATTCGAGTGGAACGGAAGCTTAACGAAACACAATAAAACCAAAGTAAAAAAGATCTGTAAACAGTTCCAACCGTACCCCAGCGTGTCGAAACATTCCTCCGGGTGTCATTACGATACCGGCATGTCGCTTGTCAGAGGTGTCGCTGTCGTTTGTTTGTGCGATGTTTATTCTTTCCCTAGGAAAAGAAATAGATTATCATCGTGTCCCGTGCTACTGGAGCTCATCTACGTCAACATACCTTTTACCGACATTTTTCGGATGACACTTTTCCTCCGCGTATTATTGGCTGCAGTGACCGTGCATTAATTCACATTTGTATTCGCAATAGGCTTACTCGGCACATCCGAATAGGAAGGCGACAAACACATGCCTCGGAATTCTGTAATCTGCGTGTATGTATTTATTACTAACGCTTGCTATTCAAATATAATAAGAAAAGTGAGCGATTAGTGAACAATAATATAAATACTACTCAATATTTTTAAGAGTGTAACATACATCGAATCAAATGATGTATCTACGTCAGTCAATCAAGAGCAATGCACGAGAACCAATCATACCCAAACATATCTCAGGATTTAAGGGATTATAAGAAGTTTAACTTCTTTGTGGTTCCACCTAACACAAATTAAATTAATTGTCACACAACAGCGTCAAAATGTGATTCTTCAGACTCGAAAGCTTTCCAATAAATGAGTTTTGACGGAGACCTTAAAAATCAATTTTCCACTTCCCGCTCTGTTTTCGAGCCTAAGATCCGAGGGTTTTCGTTTCACGGATGTTTGACCCAGATGAAAGAAACGTTGTTCTTTTCCCTTTCTTTGTTTCGCTTTCCTAATTAAGCAAAAAGGAAGATTGCGCAATGACACTACGCATCGAAAACATGGGGGAAAATTCGTAGAAAAATAAGTTAGATAACTTTCACTGCTGGTAACATGATTACCTGTAATGAGAAATTATTAAACTTAAGCGTGAATTAAACGTGAATGTTGATTCATCGAATCCGTTTCCACTAAAAAGTTTCGCTATAGAAATTTTAAAAAAATCAATGAGAATATTCGCAGAATAGTTACAAACAATGAAATCTCATTTTTATTTAAAAATCAAGAGTTAAGTTCTGGGAAATGTTAATTGAAACAGCGATAAAATGTAGAAATGGTGCAAACGATTCACAGCAGACCAATTTAATATAGAGTATGGAAAATTGTCTCTGTTGGCACTTAAACCCATATCTAGCTCTTAACTATGCATATCGGCACCATGTTTTGTACGTAAAATACAAATACTCTAGTACAACGAACTCAAACATGTTAGAACACGCACAAGAAAGGGTTATATCTCTGAAGTAAATGATGTACGAGCGATCGCCCTTATCGAAAATGAGAAACAATCAGGCAGATTTACAAATGTCTTGAAAGTCACCGGAGGTTAAAGAAATATTGAACAAAAAGGTACAACAAGGTATACATCAATTTGCACATACACAATTATGGAATAAAAACATAAAAACTCATAGACAGATCGCACGCACAGTTAAGACGGACAAAAATTATTGTGAGAACTGAATTACAGAAAAGTCCTAAAAATCTCTAGTGCAGGACAGAGATTGCACCAGAAATAGATTCCACTTAAGAATTAAAAACTAATTGCATCAGGCAAAAACCAAGCGAGTGAGCAAGATATTATAGCATTATAGTTATAGCATTTACGAAAGGACCAAGTCTGAGTCAAACATATTCTAGAAGCAGATCGGAACTAGCCATCTGATCATCAGAATGAATTTAAGTCCTACTTCACATGGACCGGTAGTACTGAAATCGTACAGCTTTCAATGTACTAAAAACGTAATTTATTCGTTGTGTCCTGAATCTTGTGTTGCGTTTTTTAGTACAAGTCGCAAAAACGTTCATGCTCAAAAAGAGCACTTAAATGTAGTTCAACATCAGATTGCAGAAAAAACACGAAAACGAACACGGAAACGTAGATTTGAAAACGGTAGAACACCATTACAGATTGAGTAAAATAGCGAGGGGACGGGTAATCTAAAACAATCAAAACTAACACGCTAAAATATAACACAACGTAAGTTTTCTCTGAGACGAGTACCTCCTAACAGTGCATGAGATGTAGTATTCCCACAGTCAGCACAACCACAAAAGCTCTATTTTCACTGCTGTGCTGGCGGAAAGATTTGAAGGGCTCGAAATAAAGCCCGATTCACATTCAAAACCTTAAACCTCCCTTCAACCTCCTTAACCCTCCCTTTGCGGCCACTCAATTCATGCGTTTTTGACATATCGGAACAATGTGCGAATTCTGGCACTGCAGAAAAGCCCACATACGACGCTGCTTTTCGAGACAATCTTTGAGGATTATCAGATTATGGTAAATCGTTAGCATCCTCTAAGCAGCGTTGTACTCAGCCGTCTTCTCCTGTTCTTGTTTGATTGACGACTTTTTGTGGCATATACGATAGAAAATTGATTTTCTTCTCGACGATCCTCCACAGCATAGACCATATAAATACTGTATCAAAATGCATAGATTTAGCCACTTTTCGTTTAAACGTATAGTGAGTTGAACTTTCGAGGACGGTTCGCTAGAAAGGTGTTGTGGCATTACGTTCTGTTATCGCGTCGTTCACGTGTATCTCATCGCCCATACAAGACAGTCTCCCGGAAAGATTTACAACATTTCCGAAACTCTTATTCTAGTGTTCTTTGGGTTTTCATTTACGGAAACGTTTCGCTTTTGCAGACCAATTTCGTGAATGTTCTTAGGAAACCTTCATCGCAAAAATCGTTGAAACACCAGAGTATTATTATAAGAGAAGAAGGATAATCCTCAGATATCGGTTCAACTGCAGAATTGTGATAATTCCTGATCATGATTCATATCTGAAGTAGGCAAATGGCGAAAAAGTGCTTAAAACCATTGCACAACTATTTATATAATTTTGGGTCATGGAAAATTATACTCATTTGTAAGATTATATAGACTATACCTTTTTATTTCCATGGAATGTATATTTGAACATTTGGCTTAGTTTGATGGTGTATTTGGTAGCGATGCCAGTCCCACATGATAGGACCGAGATTAAATGGAAACTGGACCGTTTTCACTTAGCACCCGCTACGAAGTAAAAGTAGTCGATATGGTCTGGCCGTTGAAACGAAAGAAAAAATTTGAACATGGTTTAATTATTATATTTTTGTAGGACAGTATGCACAGTAAACAGTGGTTCAGTAAGTGATTCGCTGCTCTTAAAATAATAAAACGTAAAAAAAAAATTAAGACGCATGTTTTTAAAAGCACACAAATTTAGGTAATTTTTATTAAATGTCGAGATTTTTTGACCGAAAATCGTGGGGCGTTTATCTTAAATAATTTAAAATTATAGTATCAAGATGTGATAAAGCTAAAGGAGGACCGAAATATGTCTCACGTTTTTTGGTTAAGATCCAACGCGTTTTGAACTGTTGACCGACGGTGGTGGGTGGGGTGGGGTGGAGTGTGGGGTTGCATTCCAATATCTCCAGAGGCCCCTTTTGTTACACTTTGGGACCCCTAGTACTTTTACACTTTATACACTATCGCTACTTAACAGCTTTTTTCGGGGCCTCCTTCACGGTGAGGCGGCCGCCTACTCCGCCCACCGTTATATCCACCACGCGACATACGGCTTTGCTTTATTTCTAGTTGGTTTTATTTGAAACGCTAGTGTGTATTTTGTTTAGCGTCTGTGACTAGGAAAACAGATTAATGCATTTAAGTTTTTTTTTACATTTACGTGCTTAAACATCTTTGTGTTGTATTTATTGCAGTATAGTCTAAATATTCAAACAAAAAAGAAAGCAACTATCTAGTTATGATGTAAAATATCTGTATGAATTTTGTTAAACTTTACAGGATTTGATTTTTTATCATGCAGTATAATTGCTGCGACCTCACTATGCAGAGGTTAGTAATGAAATTTAATCTTTCAACCGTGTCCACCATTGATTTACAATCTGCTATATACGTGCTACTGGCGCTCCGTACTTCCCGAAAACCTATTTTAAATCTTCTCTTACAAACACTGTGCAATTTGGAATTAAACCATTTAGCATAGTTTCCAGTGCTTCCGTTTGCAAAATTAAACCATTTCTTGCTCTATTTGACATATAATCGGCACATCAGCAAACTGCGTTAGGTTTTGGCGTGAATTTCGATGGACGAATTCGCGCACCAGAGTCTTTCGGTAACGCTGCCAGTTTTGATCACGCATGAACAGCTCAAAAAGTCGATCCCTCGGGATGGCCATATCGAGCTTCATGCGAATTCGCAACCAAGTGTTACCCACATTCTGCTCCTTCTCTAATAACCAACCACGCGGAATCATCAAACATTGCACTCGGTTACGGGCTACCACCATTCGATGCGGCATGGTTTCCCCGAGTCCAAACACAGAGCCGCAGCCAAAGGTGCCAACATCTATAAACCGGTGTTCAATTGTTTGCCTTTGAGAGAGCTGGAAAGCAGTACGTGCACTAAGTTTATAGGAAAAAAAACAATGAACAATGCCAAATTAGTCACCCTTTACCTTAGAATCATCCAAGTCAGCAGACGTTTGTTTAGCGACGAATGATTCGTTAGTCGCAATCGGTAACAGCCTGTAGGATCCGCTCCTTTTGGACACTGTCAAACACTGCAGTATCATACATAGGCCACTTAGCACGAAGTATCCATACGTTTTGTCGGTATCCACCGGAAGCTTCTGTTGAGACTCGAACGTAACGATTCGGCTTAGCAGACAACACTCCCTGACCTATGTTGCAAAAGTGAACACGAATATGATAGCACGCAAAAATTCATCGAGTGTCTCACGATTTGCGTACCTGAGCACTGGTCCAATATTTGAAGTAATCAAACCGCTCCAATGCAAGTTGCATCTGTTGCCAACGTTCCAGCAGCGTATGTTTTAGAATGCGATCGAAATCTTTCCGAGAGAGGCACAATAATTCGCAGTCGGCTAAAATGAGCAAACAACATGGAAATTACGCGGGCGTGAAAATATTTCGAAGCTAAAAATTACTGCTTACTGGCTGTGCTGCAAGTAGCTGTCCGTGGACAATGATGAAGTAAAGCAATTTCACCAAACATTTGCCCACGTACACGAACCCCACATGGTGTATCGTTATATGTACGATAGATCTAGGTGAGATGAGAAACGATATTAATCGCCGATGTAAAAAATATGAATTGAAATCGAGTCATTCTAATGAAAGAAACACCATTCCCGATCGAAAACTTACATTGTCCCATCTTACTCGACTGACGACGACCTCTCCATTGGCCAAGAAATAAACTGCATGCGGTTGCTGGCCTTCTCGTAGAATAACTCTTCCTGCACCAAAATATTTGAATGTAGCACAGCCAGCAAAGTCGTCAAGCTGTTCCAAGCTTATATCCCGAAGGCATTCTATCCTCCTCAAGGCTTTGGTCAGAAGCCGTCGGTGATTTCTTGTACGCTCTGCTGGGGGGCTGTTGAGAATCTCCTTTTCCTGATAAAGAAAAAAAACAACATCCACATAATCTATTAAAGCAACGACCACTGCAATTCGGGAATACCTTGAACTACATACAATTATCGTAAGTGTCCCTTTGTGAGTGAGCCGCTGGCCGATAACTGCAACGTTTCGATGCACATTATTGCCGATTTCACGGTCTTCGATTTCGGTGATCCAGTAGCGATTGCAGATCACTACGTGCACTAGGCGTTTGAAGCGAAACTTAGCTAGGCGACATCTTTTTAACTTCTCTTCCTTTTGAATGTCAGTGTTAGTTAAATAAACATGCAAACAAAAAATAAATGAAATTTATTTCTTACATCTGTTTTTTTCCTGGACCCCATTTGTGATGCGATGTGGATGGCTACTTTGTTGTTACAATTCGTGACAGCGTTTGTGTAGATTGTTGCCTATTTCTATTCAATGCATAAAAAATGGTTGCTAGATCGTTGCCTACAAAGCAATGAAAATTACCTATTAACAAATTTTGAAAAAAACTTCTCTTCAAAATCAAATCCTTGTGTAGGTAGTTAAAAATTCTAATTTAATAACGTGTCATACCATAGTCTGTTTATCTTAACTGTCAAAAAGAGAAATGTCAAAAAATAAACGGTCAACGCGGTCATTCGTGATTGCAATTTACAAACAGTTTAAACCTCAACCAATTTACAATTTAAAGTTTTTAATGTAACTGACTATTACAGTAATTAATATTTGAACATATTTTACTGTTACAACTTTTTTTTAATTAGACAGTTTCTTAAAATGATAACAACAGCGTGAGCGTCGCGGGCCGCACTGGAGGCTCTCGAGGGCCGTATGCGGCCCGCTTGGCGAAGTTTGGAGACCCATAATCTATCACAATCTGTTTGAATCATATGCATGTTGATACAGTCTTTTCCCGAGTTACGCGAATAATGCGTGCCAGAGAAATTCGCGTAACTCGGATCCCCTTCAGAATATCGTTTATAGTTAATATTCAGTGAACGATTTCTTCTTTTCACGTTACGATGCACATTAGTAGTTGATATTTCTACTATAATTTCGATAATTAGAGTAATTTTTTGCCAAAATAAGTTTTTAAATATCAAAATGTAACATATTTTTGGGAAAATTTGAAATTTGACAAATACAAACTTTAATTCCACATACAAAATTACACAATTACAAAATTATTGGGATTCGCGTAACTCGGGAAAAGACTGTACCGTTATCGAGCTTACTTATTTATTTCTTGTTTTTATTCTTTGTTGTATTATGTATTTATAATTTTTTTTTTACTTAATTGTACTCCTTTTTTATCTCACACCTCACTACACAAAGTTATAACATGGACTAATGATGGATCGAAAGCTCAAAAGCTTTGCTATTTGAGATCCGCCCCTAAGCTAAACAGCTTTTGGATGTTTTGCATATTTAGTTCGTAGGAAATCACGGATCGCTATTTTCACCATCTTATCAGTGAACAGAACAGAAAAACAGTAAACAACATACACCCCTGAACTGGCAGAACATAAAAATGCGAAACGTTATTTAACGTCATTTGTAGAGTGTAAAAATAATGTTTTTGGACTGCAAAGAAAGGTAATCAAATTGAATGCGGCCATTTTTTACGTTCTTGTTGGTGGAGTATTTCCCGGTTTAGACGGGAAATAAAGCGTAGCTCCTTCGCTGGCCAATTGAACGATACAGTGTAGGCAAAGAAAAACACTTCATATCATACACATTAGATGAATAATTTAGAGTTGGGCGTCATTCTACTGGTTTTTGTAGAAATTTAAGTGACAAACATGTTATATAAACTTAACATATAAAAATTGAGCCGTTTATGCAACTCAATGATTTTTATCCTTTACTTTGAATTATAACTTAATAGTATTCCTTCTTTAGCGGCACAACAACCTCAAGAAGTTAAGGCCTGTCATTTCTGGCGGTCTTTTCTTTATTTATCCGTAACCGGGTAGTCATTCCTGCGTAAGAAGGAATTTTTCTTATGGGATTTTAGAGCGGTCCTGTCGTATGAAGATCGGTGCCGCAACTAATAACTTAATAACTAATAACTTTATAAACTAACAACTTAATACATCACCGGACTGCCCCAATAGCAACAATAATATTTACCAGGCATAATATTCTAGATTGTATGCTATTCTATAGGAAAAGGATAATAAATAAATCATACAAATTCAAACTACCATTACCACATATATTTCCACGCTTTTTGCGATGCGTTTGTGGGAGTGTTTTGAAATATTTTTCAATTTCAAACACCGCATTATAACAGCATTGAACATTATGGAACGTTATCCATTCATCCAATAGCAAATTTAGTAAATATGCAACTACAAAGTGTTGTATTGTCGAAACCAAGTATGCTTAAATGACCTTATTCGTTCGGGCTTTGAGATGTTCCAACGCCTCCAGATCGGGCTTCAACCATGCATACAGTTCCGAGAATGTTTCATCATAATACACAGATAGTAAAAAAAAGCATTACTATTACGATTCAATCTGTTTCCTTCATGGTCGGTTAGATGCTGCACGGTATCCACCCAAGATGTTAAGATAGTGTAAAAGTAAATTTACTATCCATATCAGACTGACAATGAGAAGGACTGTTTCCGTACGTTAAACAATGTAGTTTTCCATTTTTTTTCATCTCCGCAAACCTACTGCTGACGTATGTTCTTCTTGAATTGCACGCAAACGTAAAGTGTTACATTGGGAAGGGCAAACATGAAAAGATTGATTTATTGCTCGGTGTTGTTCTCAGATCACCTTGCCTTCCAGAAGTATGATGGCATTGGATGATTTACAGTGAAAACCTGAACCTAATCGTAAAACTATCATAGCATGTGAAAATTTGGAAGCAAGCAACCAAAATTTTTGGATTTGCAGCAACTCAACAAAAGTGAGTCCAACCAAAAATGTATTTTCTAGTGAGCCCCTGCTAAACGAACACAAATCTTATCAGAAAGTTGGATGTAAATGTACTGTTTCGAATAGATTATTGTGGAGAGAACAATCGGTTGGATAGTTTATTATATAGTTGATAATCAATCATTATTATTAATCAAATCAATCAATCAATTTTTCAATCAATCAAACAAACAACTAAATAAATAAAAAACTAGTAAATTGATGCTAGAATATCAACATTAATCCTTTATTTACACCTAAAACTATGAAGTCAGCTTATTATTTATTCAACAATCATGTTGCCATTAAGGGAGATGATAAATAATTCGTATTTTTCGAAATGCCATAAACCTAACTGAAACCTAACAAGTCATACTATGTAACGTGTAATGTATGTATTGTTTACTTCAGCGTCCCTGAAGTAATGCTTCTGATCTGTAATCTATCCAACGTATGCTTGCGTATGATGTATGCTATGATTGTCGGCAAGCATTGGAACGTAATAATATGTTTTTAACTGTTGACAAGAAGTATAACCGTTGTGTTCCATCATCATGAATACAGTTTTGCCATTAGAAGTGCAAAACTTGGTCTAAACAGGCAAAGATACATAACTTTAAGACACGTTGTGCATACTACTCACATACACATAGTGCATACTACTCACATACAATCTAGAATCAGCACTGTTTCATACGAAGGTACTTGAAAATATTCCTCGTTCCCTTATGGCATGTTTCCCTACGGTGCTCGATCCCGTTTCCATTAGGCGATACTATGAGACAAATGTACGAAGCTACCGTTGCGATAAATCACATACGCAAAATTTGAAAGCGATTTGTTGCATTTGTATTTGAATTTACATTTCACTTTCCAAGCGTGATTCTGCTTTCCTTACCCCAGCATATGTTTCAATGAGTTGCCATTTTCTCTTCTTTTATGTTGTTATTCCTGGAGAGAAGTGGTCCTTTTTGCGCTTCTATTGGAGCATCTGATTCATCCAGCTGGAATGGTTAGCGAAAAAAACGCCGAAAAAAACATCGTAACGATCAGCTTTTTTACAATTGCTCCCAGGCTTGCTTCAATGAGTAAGTAAACATACGTAAATTGAAGTAGGACTATATGTTTATATGTTGGTTGGTACGTGGACAGGTATACAAGAGTGCGTCAGTATACTTGCCGGACTTTATTTTTATTGCCAATTTTTATTTATGTACATCGACTATGGAGTATGGATAGTAGCGGTTCCTGCATCGGAATCGTATGCTCCTGGCTATCAATTGCATATGGTAAGGATGCCAACGGAAATTTGTTTTAGCTTTTTTAGCTAACAGCTTTCTATCTCCTGTTTGTTCAATAAATACCATTCCTGATAGTGGTTCATACCGCATGATTGTTTGCTCCGCTAGCTAGTACGACATGCTTTAAGAGTGGAATGTTAGGGAGCTTTTTTATTGCCTGTCACCGGTTAGTTTGATCGCAGACGAGAAAATTGAAACTGCGCTTGGGGAGATTATTGTGAAAATAGTCATTGTTAAGCATGATGCATCATGTTTGTTAAAATATCCATTGACTAGAAGGAGTTCCTCTTCGAGCAGAGGAAAAACTACAAATGAAATTATAAAAAAATGTAGGTTTATGTAAAAAAAAGCAAAAAATCTTAAAGAGAATCAATTAAAGGATAAGATATCTTTACGTCATTGATATCTTATTTTACTTCTACTTGATGTTTGTTTTATATAGATGTTTTATATAGAAATTAACTTAGGATAAATGTAAGCACCAACAGCGAATCATTTCATTTTACGCCTTTTTAGTGAGTAAATTGTTTCTTGTATTTACCACATTGAATTCCAGAGTAAAATAACTCTAAATAAAAAAAACGAAAAATCAATTTGTTCTTCAGATAACAATGTCGATAATGATAATGATAAACACGACAACTAATGGACGACCCATTGGGTCTATATCTTTTTGTTCCTCACGAAGAACAAATTCTGATGAAGCAACTGCTCGTAACTAAAAGATGATCATTCGCATGGCCGTATAAAGCTACACGCTGTGATAAAATGCGACTCGGACCGAGGGTGAATGCTGCTGAATGCAATAAAAGGAAAATTTAATTCAATTTTTAAATGAACGAAGTCTAGAATGAAATATAACCTAATAATAACAGAAAGGCAAACGAAAGAAGTAAGATGAAAACCGGTAGATATAAATTAATATGAATCAGTGCAATCGGGTATTGTGTGGTTACGCGTGGTGTGGAAATTAACTGCATCGTTGATTACCACATAATAACCGCCATAAAGTGGACGGAAGGATAAGAAGAAAAGGAAGAGAAGGATAAAGAAATGTAAAAATTGAAGAAAGCTTTTTTCAAAGCCTCTATTCGTGTACGACATGTCGACCTCATTTAATTTCGCAAGGTTCCGGTACAAGACTGCCAACATCACGCCGAACGCTATTGGCCAGGCCACATTGTCCAGGAGTTTTTTATTTGCTTTAGAGCTTTAGAGCTTACATGGTACTTGTTGTTGGAAAAATAAAATTGCATAATACTGGCCTTTTATGTTCTACCAGCTTCGGTTCCGTAAATGACGGTGCAGTAAGATGGTGCCATTTATTCAATCATGTTGCCTACTGAACTGGAAACATATAGATCATATTGGAGAAAAAGAAAATATAGCGGAAGTAAGAAATATTGAAGCAGTGGTACCACATCCAAAAAGTTTCAAGAGTTGCTTGGCTTAAAAGCGAAAACATAGCGGAAGTCAGAAATATTGAAGTAGTGGTACCACATCGAAAAAGTTTCAAGACTTGCTTGGCTTACTTTTTTTAAAAATGCATGGTAGTTTTAGTGTTAATTCTGTGAACATAAATGTTGAGTCACAGAACGGCAATCAAATGGTACTGATCTGCTGATAATGTATTCATTCGTATGATTAACAGATACTTCGCCGTCTCCAGTTAGGTCCGATGTCGCCAAGTAAAATCATAAATCCTCTAATTTGTATATGTATGACAGGAAACTAAGGGGTTTTAATCTTGATTCGAACTTTAGGCATTTCCTTGACCTTTATGGTTAATAAATTAAACATAGTATAGCGCCACAGTTCAGATTATATATCATTCGGTAGTGTTTGATAGATGTTTTAATGTCAACGTTGAAACAACGTTTTCGTTGAAACTTTGTTTAACAATCAGTAAAATCAGTAACATTATTAAAAAAAACTATAAATGTTTTTGGTCTCGTATGTGCGGAAGGACAATGGAGGAAAGACTCTATCAGCTGTACGACAAACTTTTTGTCGTACAGCGGATTAGACTCGACAGGTTCTAGTGGACATGTAATGTCATGAAAATGATACCGGACGATTCGTTCCAGCGTCTTTCACATGGACAGAGGAAGCGTGGTAGTGACATTGATGCGTCCATTAGCAAGGTCGGGGTTGCAAGAGGACACCTGCAGCAGGCCAACATTGCAAAGTGAAGGGCAATGGATCATGATTGTTTTGATAAAAATTTAATTCGATGTTTAAGCTACAACATCGATAATAGCCTACACACTATTTTTTTTACCGCAAAAATTATAGTGACAATTTTTGTACCGTAATCTCAGTCATCGTTTCAGTAAAAGATTGGCTTACTGTATCATTCAGCAATGCAAATGACAAGACAGTTTATTAAATCCTTAGTAACCGAATTCTCAGATTACTGATTATTCAGTAAAATATTGCACTTCACCAGTAAAATATTGCACTTAAATATTCCATCCAGTTGAACTTCAACCCTGACTTCTCGGCCATCTCAAATACACGTTTCAATGCCACAATGCCTTCATCCTCATTTTTAGTCGGGATAATAATATCGTCCACAAACGTTACAATTATTCCTTCATTGGTCAGATCTCTTAACGCGGAATTAATAAACCTACAAAATGCATTGCCACTGGTGCACAAACCGAACGGAGCACGACAAAACTCATATTTCCCCTCGTGGGTAACGAACGCGGTATATTTTCGACTGTTCTCGTCGATCGGTACGTGAAAATAGAAATTTTCGAGATCCAACGTGGTGAACACACGAGCTTCCGCCAACTGCTCTATTTGATCCTCTATGTTCGGAATCGGATATTTGTCTCCGATCATCTTCCTATTTAATTCTCTATAATCGACACATACTCTGTGCGTACCGTTATTTTTCGGAACCACTACTACCGCACTAGCGTATGGACCATATGTTGGCCTCACGACACCTTTTTCGAGCCACTCCTTTATTTGCTCCTTTACCACATGCCTTTCTAATGGAGCTAACCTCCGAGGGTTTTCGCGAACTACACTATCATCTTGTAACTTGATTGTCAACGTTTCGACAGATCGTGGTTGCTCGTTAGGGTTATAACTTTTTATCATGCACTCTACCTGTTCGCGATACTTCGAGGGAACCGTCAGTTCCTTAATGTCTGTGATCGTTATATTATTCATCCATTGTTCGTCATTTTCCAGTTCTTGCACTTGAAGACCGTTATTCGTTATTTCATATTTCATCGTTTGCAAGAAATCCATACCGAGTAACAATTTTGAATTCATCGAATTCACGGATACAACAAACACATCTACCGATCGTTTCAGATCATCAATTTCTAAAATGATCTTTGTCTTCCCTATAGGTTTGCAAACGTTTCCACCGAATCCTCGAAGTGTGAAACTCGATGCAATCGGCACTATTTCCTAAAACCGTAACTCTTCGAAGAAATCTTGCCGCAACATTGATACTTCACTACCTGTATCGATAAAAGCCTCACTCCCTACACCATTTACATTGACACTCTTTGTTATAAACCCACTTCGTTTTACAATCGGTGTACTGTTCAACGTTGTAATAGCCTTTTTCACAGAAAGCACATCGCTTTTGTTCTTCTTCGATGTTGGTGACGAATGTCGTTGTGCTTTATTTGGGCATTCCTTCGCACCCGTATTCACTACAACTAAAGCATTTGGGTCCTTGTTGCTTATTTTCGCACGCACGCGCCTCACCAAGACCAGGTTTATTGGTAGCGGCGCCAGTCTTCACACGACAGGGCCGAGGAAAAATCCCACCCGAACCGTTTCTTCACACAAGGCCCGACGTACATAAAATTGGTTCTACGAACTTGTTACGTGAGAATTATCCAAACGATAAAAGCGATAAAGTATTATTGGATCGAAACAGACATGGTGAATTGTAAAAGAAAGATCATCAGTACGTAAAAGCTCACGACAGAAATTCACCGTTTTTTATTTGTCGCCCAAAACATAAACTGGAACGAAACAGGCATATACGAAATTTAGCATATGTTATTTTTGTATGATTGTCATTCGCTGTTTGCTCAATAGTTCTGCCAAATATACCAACGCAATCTTCTGTTCAATTCAATACTTTGCCGAGCGTATCAAATAAATCCCTCAACAAAATAACATCTCGATGATCTTGTCAATGAAGGTTTTGAAAACCCTGTACTACTAGATTGTATTTCTGTATTATACCCATAGTACCCTTTCTTTTAAGCTGTACATGTTATGTTAGGACTACATTCAAACAAATATTATGATAGAGCTACATTCCTGATGGAAAGAACCATTCGGGTGCAAGATTAAAGTTTATTAGGTTGCATTAGTGTTCATACCTATCTATTTTTTTTAAGAAAATCCCAGGCCGTATTGTTAAAATTGCAACTAAAATATTTTCGTAAAAATGTCAAATTGTTATTTAATAAAATTTATTAAAATAATAAAAAAATTATGTTTTGTTCTTATTCTTGCAATTTCTTATTTCAGTTAAAAAAATGAATAGATCTTCAGTAAAAAAGTGCAATATTTTACTGAATAATCAGTAATCTGAGAATTCGGTTAATAAGGATTTAATAAACTGTCTTGTTAAGAGATCTGATCAATGAAGGAATAATTGTAACGTTTGTGGACGATATTATTATCCCGACTAAAAATGAGGATGAAGGCATTGTGGCATTGAAACGTGTATTTGAGATGGCCGATAAGTCTGGGTTGAAGTTCAACTGGAAAAAGTGTGTATTTCTACAAAGACGTGTTGAATATTTGGGATATGTTGTGTATTACGGTCGTGTCGAGCCAGCAGAATGACAAATCGAAAAGGTTAAACGCTACACTGAACCGAAAACTGCAAAACAGTTACAGCGATTCATAGGACTTGCAAGTTATTTTAGAAAATTCATACCAGGATTCTCTAAGATTGCTAGACCCTTAACAGTAATGTTAAAAAAGGATAATCGATTTCAATTTGGTATGAAGGAAATTGTTGCGTTTGAAGAGATTAAATCAGTGCTAGTGAACTATCCGGTTTTGCGTATCTTTCAAACTGGTGTGTATACTGAAATCCATACGGATGCAAGTAAAGATGCATTGGCAGGAGTGTTGATGCAATGCATGTATCATCCCTGTTATTACTACAGCAGATTGACCAACCAAGCGGAACATAACAATCATTCTTTCGAACTAGAGACATTGGCAGTGGTAGAATCGTTAAAGAAGTTTCGTTGCTTTATGTTGGGGCAAAAATTCAAAGTAGTGACTGATTGTTTCGCGTTTAAGCAAACTATGGCTACAAAAATTCCGAATGCGAGGATTAGTCGTTGGATGGTGGTCCTAGCAGAGTTTGATTTTGAGGTGGAGCACCGAGGTGCAGAAAAGATGCAGTGATGTCAATATCAACTAGAATATATCAGCGTGTAAGGAAAGAGCAGCAACGTGATCCGAAGTTGGCGGAAATTCTTGAAAAGCTGTGCAGTGGGGAGAAAGTTGATGGTTATTTCATTAAAGACGGTGTGTTATATAAAGGTGATGTCGTTTCATCTAAGTTGTGTGTGCCAATTACGATGGAAGCGGAAATTATAAAAAACGCACATGATCAAGGACACTTTGGCATCAAGAAAACCAAGGAACGCAAGTGAGTGATTATTATATTCAAGGAATTGATGCAAAAATCGAAAGGTGTATCTCCTCTTGCGTGAAGTGTATACTTGGTGAAAGAAAGAGAGGAAAGTTGGAGGGAGTTTGGGCCAGGAAAAAAGTATCGGCAGCGGCAGCAGTATCTACGGTCCATATGCAGTAGAAGAGGTTCTGAAACATGATCGCTTGTGTTTGCGAAAACTTGACGATGACGCTGAGGGACCATCGCGGACATCCACGGCTTGTTCTGCAGTGAAACCATGGGTACATCCGGGCCGGATGTAACGCCAGGAAAGGCCGTGTAGGATGGGTGTCAATTTGAACCACCCTGTGCTGAGTGATGGTAGCCCTGACTGAAGTGACAGTTGGGAGGACGATTTCACTCGTGAGTTATGGGATGGATAAAAACGAGTAGTTGCGAATTAGATGTAGCCGAGCACGGTTGTGCATTTTGGAATTCAATAAAGTCTTTATTTCTTTACTCTACACTTGATTGCTTTCCTACATGTATATTATAATACATACCTTTTTAGTCTCAATCATAATGCGGTCGGATGTTTATAATAATTATCTGATAAACAAAGTTATACAAAATTGATACTTATAAATTTATTTACTTCCGCACATTTGCTTTAATCGTTACTTCCAATTTGATCAGTATTGGTAGCAACCGCATTATTCATATGTATATACGTTCACCGGTTGTTTTGTTTTTGAGGGGTTTTTTTTGAGCTCCTTGAAGGGTTTACACATGGAACGCATAAAAATGCTTGTTTGCATTTCGTAACATAACTATACGACCGCTTGTTGTTTGAGGATAATACAGAAAATAGAAACAAGTAATGTTGCGAAAAGTTTAATAAGCAAAAAACCAACGCTAAAAAAACGAATGAAATGAACAAGGACTTCATTAGGTTGTGAAACGTGTCTTCTTTATTTAGTATATCTAACCAGTAACGAAACAATTATTTTTTGTCGATAGTTTTTCTAAAATTCTTTCAAAGACTAGCAGATTGCCCTTTGATAAATTGCTTGAAAATTAAAAACTTTGTAAAATGATTTTCGAAAACCCTTAACAAACTACTGAAACTTTTGTGGATATCTACTGAAATGTCCGTGCCAATCGTTTGAAAATAACTGTTGCAAACTTGTGAATATCGATGAAAAAATCGCACTTTGAAAGAATGTCAACAAAAGAATTATAGTTTCTTAAAAACTTAAGGCAACCCATGATAAAAATCGTAGAAGACCATGTTAAACACACCTACTTTCGTTCGAATATCCATGGTGGTCTAAACCTTGTAATATATATCCTGTTGAAACTAATTAAAGTACCGTGCAAACCCATTTGCAATAGATGCAAATACATTTGTTGCATAATTTGTGTTAAACTGTAACTGTTGATAATAAACGAATTATAATATTCTTGGTGATTTTTTTAGAATTTCTATTTAAACTTTACAGTTAATTAAAGAAACAAGGAATCGTATAGTTACATTACACTGGACGTTTTCTTTCTTTCACCTAAAATAAATATTCTGTTTCAGCCACCTACTGTGTATTGGTTTTGATTTTTTCATATAACCTAAATAAAAAGTGAATTATTTGCTCCAGAAAATAATAATGGTTTAATTGTATAAAACATGTCTACCATAGTTTGGTAGGAAAGTAGTAAGAATAGTAAGAAATAAAAAATGATATTATTCACATCCTTAATTTGGATGAGCTTGTTAACACGTACATGTAAAATATCGCGTTTTAATTTTCTTCCCCTTTTTCAGTATTTGGATTCGCTACCGTTTCTATATAAATGCGTGTTGGATACTTAACTAATTAGTCTATTTCGGTTAGTAAATTTTACTACATCATTAGTGTGTGATTGTGTTCCGTGTACAAATACGAATAAAAAAGTTTCTAATTAGCGTTTGCAAGTTTCTGACAAGAAGATATTTTGTTTCCATCACATGTTTAAGCAAACGGAAGCAAAAGGAAAAATAATCACGTTTAAACTGCTCCCTGTTTATTTCTTTTCGTAACATTTGATTGTTTAGTTAGCTTTTTTCATTTCCTACAGTTTGTTTTCATTTTTTTTGTGAGAATGAGAGTTTTTTATTTTATGGTATGTTTTACGGTTTTGCTACATTTGTTGTTGATACTTTTGATATATTCGACCGTTTTCCAACCTATAGAAGGGAAAGGGTGATTTGGAGATATTTAAATTTACGCTGCATAATACGTTTGTGTTTTGAAGCTTTCGATCGTATATTTCGATTTGTTCCCGAAAGTAAATAAAACGAAGAACACGGATTCGTATAAAATTTACCCTACTCCGCTAGGATTTCACACACCGTCTCTACTTCACTCATTCCTATTTTTGAAACGAATCGACCATTTAATTAGTTTTTGTTATTTTTTTCCAATGGTTGGAATGCTAAGAACTTCAATGTGCAATTTGCTTTTATTACATTGCTTACGAAATCACACGAAATGTGTATATTTTTTTCGTGTAGGACAACAAGCTAGTATGCTGAAATCATGCCGATTCTAAAACAAATATATTCGAAGTAAAAGACAAGTATGAGTACATGAACTATATCCAAAAATTTTCCTCCTGTCTACGATAGCACCGAAATTCGATTTAACAAAAAATCATAAAGTGGTGGAGTTTAACTGGACTTCATGTATTGCGGAATATTGTGTTACATTGGAATTGAAATTTGCATAAAAAATGAAGTAAACGTTTGGTTAAAAGTGGGAATATACATTTTTTTTATTTTTGAAATTCGTAAAAAAACTAGTCAGGAAAGAGAATATTCAAAACATTATGTAATAAATCATTGCCGAACTGTTGTAACGTATTACTGCTGTGCAACGTTACTGTCGTACAATGAATAACTATGCGATAAGGTGGGGAATTTCTGTGACATGTCTTCGATAAATTACACACTCGAAAACGAAATCCATCGATGGCATTTTTTTAGCCAAAGCACTTTACATACAAGCATTTGAGAATGTCATGTGAGGGGTAAAACTACCGATTAATTGAAAGTATACCATAAAAACGGAGAACACAAAACAGCGACAGAATGAATACAGTATACAAAGCAAATACTGTACTGGTAATTCCTATAAAATTTTATATTGGAAGGTGTGTGAAATCGGGTGATTTTGGAACCATCTGCTACTCGCCCCGTTGCATGATTGTGGGCATCATAATCACATGTTCACACGTTATTTGTTGAATTATTATCGCTCTACATCTTGTGGATCATGTAAGGGGACTTTTAAAAAAATAATGTTAACATACATCTTAGAGTGGTTTCAAACCTCTCGGAACATAAAAGGATGCCATGTGTACAAACCTAAAATAGGAAATATCATTCAATCCTGGATCGTAAAAATGAAATCAATTTCTTCTGTTCTGGTCTGTTTATGAACGGAAAGTTTGTGCATCATGTGCATGATAAGCTTGATGGAAGATGTTTAGTTACTATAGCGAACTACTAATAAACCATTCGTACAACTGCATTTTGTTGTAAGCAGAGAATGAAAAAAACAAAACTCATATCTTGTGCTTATAACTAAGGAGTGACAAGCACGAAACAATGTGGCACCGCATTGTTGCTACTAAAAATATCAGCATCACTGCTTGGATCATTGCTTGTAGAAGAAATGGATACTTTATAAGGTTAAAAGATAAATAAATTATACCACCAACAAAAACAGTATCGCTGGAATGGTGGTGACATTCGTAGTAGTATTAGCACCACTTGCCTCGAAAGTAGCAATAGTAATAAGAGCTGCACCGATACTGAAATTGCGCGGAATAGTAGTCTATAACCGCTACATACAGTAGCATCATTAATAATAAAAATGACAATAGTAGAAGTAGTAAAATAAGTCTTATCTGTTACCGCCATCTGTCCGTGTGTGCTGTTGCTGTCGATTAGCTGCCACTGTCAAACTTCGGTCTGTTGTACAACGTTACTCCACTTCACCTTTTGTTGCTTCGGTTTCGTGGTGACACCGGTGCCGGTGGTATTGATTGCAGTTGATGAATCAACATTCCCACTGAAGGAACCGGACACATTGGTGGATGGCGATGGCTGGGATGTGAGCTGAAGCTGCTGATGAAGATGAGGGCGATGGAGATGGTGATCGTGGATAGGCTGATTATGGCCCTCTTCGTACTCCGAGTCATCGATCTCGCACAGTTGTGTGGAGAGATCACTGTTGGAGTGATTCGAGCTGTTATGAGTGCGGGAATGGCTAAGCAGAGAGCTTCCTTCGTCTTCGCATTGAAGAGAAAAACAATCGTGAAGAAATGGAAATAAATAATAAAAGTTATTTGTTCATGATGAATAGTTGCTTACCAGTTTTTAAAACTAAATCGATATCACTGGGTTCGCGACGATTCCGTCGCGTTTGAGGGAATCCATACGATTCGACGTCTTCGTCGTCAGACTCGACCAACTGATGCCGGCCAATCTCCAGGTCGTTCAACGACTTCCTTCCCGTCAGTGGCACATTTTCGCCCTCCGTTTCGCTCTGTATGTTATACTTGGGCAAGTAACTGTTCGGATGACGCAGATAACTATCAGCTATGGATAACAGGAATACAAAGGAGGAGAAAGGATAACAGAAAGAGAAGAAGGTTATCAACATTAAAGTTTATGTGTTTGAAGCAACTGAATGAACTTTGCCTTAATTAGATTAATGCATAATAGAAACTTACGTTTTTTTACTATTAAAGGCACTGCAGTATTTCAAGAAGCGGGGTTAATATCAAGTGTTAGTTGTTAGTTAGAATTGTATCTAGTTTATGATTTACTAAAGAAGCTTACCTGTGTTAAATCTATAATCTTCGCTGCCACTGTCCAGTGGGTTCAGGCAGGATATGGAGGAGTTTTGCTCGAAGCCCAGCGAAAGCGGCTGTTCACTCTGATCACACTCCGAGTCGTCCACGTACTCCGATTCATTATCTTCGTTTAATGTTTCTATGTCTCGCGTCGAATCAATCGGGCCTAGAACTGAGCAAATAGATGCACGTAAGATACTGTATTAACCCATTCTATTCGAGCACTTGCTTAGGCTCTACCAAATACTTACTCGGCGGAAGTAGACTTGTTTTCGGATGCGATTCATTGCTTTCGTTGCTATGGAAGCTGGAAGAGTCCGGTACTTCACTGCCAGGTACTTCTGTTATATTGGGCAAGGGATGATGGCCCCGACCCACCCAGTCGGAACAGTCCCAATGGTAGGCGGCCGTGCTACTGTGATGTGACGGTGAATCTTCGAAACTATGCGGTGGCATCAGCATAGTTGGTGAGTTTTGTTGGTGCAGTAGCCGTCCCGGCAATATGCCCATCTGAGCAGGTTTCAGCTGCATTGGCGTCACGCGGAGATGAGCGCCTAGATGTGGTTGCTGTTGGATCTGTGGTTGATGCTGTTGTTGCAAGAGTGAATCGGGTGAACCACTTTGAGCAAGCCGCTTAAGGTCGTTATTGATCTTATCCGTGAACGTTTGCAGCTGCATCTGTTCAGTCCACTTTTGTTTGTGAAGGGACTCAGTGTCGGAAGAGTTGGCATTCCCTCCGCCACTGTTCAAGTTGACCATTTGCTGGGTGCAGGAAACTGTACCTTTCCGATATTCCGGAGGTACATTCTCAAGCTCATCTCCTGCCGACCCGTAGCTTCGCAGAGTATCCAAATTGTTGTATTGAAGTATTGCATTACAATAGAATTGATCTGCTGCATTATTACTACTCGGTGTGTACGAAACGGGTCGCTGTTCACGCTGTATCTCTAGGTTACTCATTTTCGAGCTACGCTTATAACCAGATGTTTCTGATACTGGATTTAGCACTATACCTGTATTGCCTTCGTTGTTAATTTTCTCATGACGGCTAGAGCGCCGCTTTTTGCGACATACACATGCTACACCCCAAACCACTACACCTAACAATACTACGGCGATTATACCCACTGCGACGAAGAACGCTTGCGAAGTCACCCTCTTGAGCGCGATGGTGAGCGCGTTTGTATTGAGAGGATCACCACAACTAGCACCAGTCATCTCTGGCGGACAGATGCACCGAAAACTGCCGGATTCGTTAATACACGTAGCCCCATTTCCACACGGTTGCCGTTCACATTCATCGATATCGGTTTCACAGAAAGTTCCGCTATAGCCGTGACACATACAAGTTGGTCCGTCATCACCTTCCTCACAAACTCCTCCATTACGGCACGGGTTCGGAGTGCAGAATCTCCCGTAATCACATCGTTTACCTGTCATTCGAGCGGGACAGTCACATGTATAGTTGCCGAAGCCTATTTTCGAACATTTACCACCGTACAGACATGGGGATGAAGCACAAGGGTTTTGATCTTCCTTACAGTAGGGTCCAGAGAAACGCGAGTGGCACAAACATTCAAAGTTACTACCACCGATTTCTTTACAAGTGCCTCCGTTCCAGCAAGGTTGCGTTCCACAAACACCAAGCGGTAGAAGCACGGAAGTCGCATCACAACTGAACTCAACGTTTGCAAACTGACGCAAGCTAGCGATCGAGCTAGCCCCTTTCATGTGCAGCGGTACCGGTATCTTTGACAGACGGATATCATCCATACAACCGACGAATCCTCGTTGAACATCTTGGAAACCAAGTACGGTGGGATGTTGCTTTACTTCTGCACCGAAAAAGATATCGTCAGTTTGCAAGTTTAATACACCGTTTACTCCCGGTGCGTTCCCTTGTGCTACGTGTTTTCCATCCACAAGCAGTTTGGCACTATTCCCTTCTCTGTCCAGGCGGACCTCGTGCCACAAGCCATCCGAGACAAATATACTTGACACACGCACAAGACCCTCACCGGAACCTAGATCAAAGCGATACTGGATTATACCGTTCATGATCTCCAGGATGTTAAAGTCCACCTTACCAGCCGAGTACATTACGGTGCCGGTCGGTTGGACCGTTCTTAATCGTAGACTTAACGCAAGTTGATCTTCCAGATTCTTTCTAGCAATCTCTTTTTCGATTCGATAGTGCGCATAGCTTTTTCCACTGAATGATACAGGATTTCTGGGTACGTAACACGTTTCGTCGTTGCACAGAGTAATGTCTCGATCACATTTCGGTCCTGCGAACCCTTCTCTGCATGTGCAATGATATCCTTGTTCAGACGAATCAGGAATACACGTTTTGTATGTTGGGCAAGGAGCTTTTGAACACTCATTAATTGCATGCTGACACTTTTCACCTCCATATCCTTCCCGACAGACACACTCCATACGATGTGAATGACGCGCAGAAACAAAGCTAGTGACGTCCGTCGATACCGGATGTATCATTTTCGTATCAAGTATAATCTTATCCTCGCACTCCCCGTGTATGCAGAAATTAGGTAAGCACTTCGACTTGACCACCTCGTCGATCTGTAATTTTGTTGCATCCTCTATCTCTTCCAGATTTTCATCGATTATTCGCCGTATCTCGTATGCAGTATGAAATCCACCCGTTTGACTTTTGCGTACAGTGAATAGAACGTCAAGATCACCATTAGCGTTTCGTTTTTCCCTTATTCCATATCCTATCAAATGTGTTACATTCTTCAGTTCCCGTAGGACGCGATGCTGCATAAAATTCAAATTGTCAAGGTTTGGCGGTTGAACTGAAATGATGATGATATCCTTGATTTTACATCCGATTGCATTCCGCACCGAGCGGATGAAACCTTTCCGGTGACTCAGCACGAATGCCTCCGGTGATACCTTACGGAAACGTATCACAATGGCATTCGTGAGCATCTCTTCGTTGATCAGCTCGACCGAAACCTTCACAATCGTGAAGGAGGCAAACTTCCCATCGGTAACGGTGACATTGACGCGATAGTCACCTACATCTAGCCTTGGAAAGGCAGTGATCACACCATCGTTTTTCGATATGTTGAAGAGGTTCGTTGGTGAGTATAGTACACCTATCGTTGGTGCAAGCCCGTACGTGAGCGTATCGTACTGATCTTGGTCCGTGGCATACACTTTACCGATCACACCACCTGTATACTCGTCCATAAAAGAGTTGATCGTGATGTCGAGCGGTGTGATCACGGGTGGATACTGTGATTCTTCGATCACTTTTACCAGCACCCAGGTATCAGAGTAAAGGGGTGGAGTGCCATTATCAAACACACGGACCTGAAGCTGATAGGCATCTCGAATCTTACTGTTAAATCGTGTGGCAGTGCGTAAAATTCCATCCTGTTCGATTCGGAATGAACCTCCCTCGTTACCTGACCTAAAGTCGAAGGTGTACGGTGCTGCATTTGGAGCCGTATCTACATCCGTTACATCGAACTTCAATAGAGTGTGACCTATCTGTTTGTCCTCTTGTACGACAGCAGTGTAGTTTTGCTGAGTGAACATTGGCGGATTATCGTTAGCGTCTGAGATCTCAATGTTCACTAGTACATATGCTGTTAGTGTTGGTACGCCATAGTCACGTGCCTGAACTTCCAGGACATAATTCGATATCGATTCACGATCTAGTGTTCCCAAGACTGAGATATAACCAGTGTCTTCTTCGATAGCAAACTGCTGCATACGATCACCTCGTTCGATTGTATAGCTGACCCGACCATTGTTATCCGAGTCTAGATCATTCGCAAGCACTTGCAAAATTCGATCGCCACGCTGAGCGTCCTCACGAATTCGTGCGTTGTATGAGTTCTGCGTGAACTGTGGATGGTTGTCGTTACTGTCAGTGACCGAAATATTCACTGTGGCTAAATTACTGAGGGGAGGAGTTCCACCATCCACAGCCTGGATTGTAAGGAAATAATCTCTCGCTCTCTCGTAGTCTAGCGAGTCTGCTAGCGATAGTACACCGCTCTTGTTATTAATACTAAATTTCCGGTGTTCATTGCCACCGATGATCGAGTAACTTATTTCCGCATTAATGCCAGTGTCTTTGGAAGTAGCTAGCACTTTCAAAATTTCGGATCCGATTGCATTGATCTCTGGAACCGAAGCGAAGTAATGTTTAGACGTAAATTCCGGCGGATTATCATTAATGTCCTGTACGTTGATGATGAGCGTAGCTTCGCTTGAAAGAGATGGCAGACCGAGATCTTTCGCACTAACAGAAAGATTATATACGGCCTTCAGCTCACGATCAAGTGGTTTGGCAAGTGTTATAATGCCAGATTCTGGTGCTATGCGAAAATGATCACGATACGAGT
Organism: Anopheles marshallii; assembly: GCF_943734725.1. Taxonomy (NCBI): domain Eukaryota; kingdom Metazoa; phylum Arthropoda; class Insecta; order Diptera; family Culicidae; genus Anopheles; species Anopheles marshallii. Next base: position 92,292,541 of record NC_071326.1, on the reverse strand, counting down.
CCAGAAAAGCATACTTGATCTTCCGATTAATGCCGATGTCTGCATCAGTCGCGTGTATCTTTGTCACAAGAGTGCCAACTTCGGTGTCTTCCGGTAAAGTTACACTGTACGGGTTCATAGAGAAATTAGGTGGATTGTCGTTCAGATCGGTTATTGTCAGTTCGATTTGTGATGAACATTCCCATCCCGGATGATCACGGTCTTGTACGTGCGCCACTAGGCTGTACCGCGATTGTGCTTCCCTGTCTAATTTGCGCGTCGTCTTCAGGTGGCCGTTATCTTTGTCCAGGTTGAAATCTTCTGCTCCATTGCCGGTAAGATAAAAACGTAGTCGACTGTTGGCTGGTTCATCCATATCGTTTGCTAACACTTGCAACACGTGTGTGCCAGGGCGGTCCCCTTCATTGAGCTGCTCTCGGTAACGATACTTCAAGCAGTACGGCGGATTATCGTTTGCATCCAACACCGTAATCGAGATATTAGCAGTTGCTGTGTACTTGCCATCCGTCACAATTACCTTCAGTTCGTACTCAGCGAGGTTCTCACGATCAAGTGCCTTTACAACGAACACCTCGCCGCTATTCTTGATCTGAAACTGTGAGAATGAATCACCCGAAATTATATAGTATTCAACAGTTGTTTTTAAATCAACGTCCTTGTCCGTAGTGGCGATTTGTAGCACCACAGTTCCAGGAAGAGCATCCTCACTAACGCTAGCCTTGTAGTGAAGCTCTTTAAATACCGGTGGACAATCATTATAATCTTTCATTCGAATTATCACAGTCGAACGAGTAGTGTGTTTTGGTAGTCCATTATCGGTAGCAAGTACCTGAAACTTGTAATCATCTCGCTTTTCCTTGTCTAGTGGAATTAACGTCGTTATCCAACCGGTATATGCATCCACATCGAAGATATTCACAATGTCACCAACGTCGGGTGATATTGCATACCGAATATCGCCATTTGAGCCACTATCTGCATCACGCGCAGTTAGCTTCATGATCGAGCTACCTTTTTCAATGTTTTCTGCAAGTGCAAAAGAGTAAGGATTGCTTTCAAAAATAGGTGTATTGTCATTCTCATCTTGCACGTGTAGTATAATTTCCGTGACCGCCGTCAGTGGTGGGCTTGAGTCTGTCTCAGCAAGAATTGCAATTAGATGTGTGTCTCGTACTTCTCGATCCAGTGTTTTCGCTAGTCTCAGCTGACCGGCATCGTTGATTGAGAACTGAGGCTCTTCGAGCTCATCTGACAGGATGCGATATTTGGCAGTTACGTTCCCAGAAAGTCGCAACCTCGTGATGATTGTACCCGGAAGAGAGCTCTCCAAAAGGAACAGTTTGCGATCTTTCTTTTCAAATAGCGGAGGATTTTCGGCAGAGTTCATGATGTAAATGTCTATTGGGACGTCAGAGTACAGTGACGGTGTGCCACCGTCGTGAGCACGTATGAAGAACTGGAACAGTTGATTCTCTGCGAATCGGATAAGTAATAACGTGGAACGTTACATATAGATGTTTTTATGTTCCACGCGAATAAGTTTTCATTAATTTACAATTTCATTTTGAACAATATTAAATTTGTACAGCGCTATGCTATTTTAACATAACAATTCTATTAATACAAAACAAGAAAAGTATAGCAACGAAAAACTACTTACCCCATTGAACAGCACTCTTCTGCAAAAACAGTCCTCCCGTATTTTCATCCACCCCGAACAGTTCCTTAATTCCACTGTTCTGCGAGTCAAAGATCGAGTACTTCACAACCGAATTCTGATTATCGTCGGCATCTACTGCTCTTACGCGGTAGAACGTCGTGTTAATGGTTAAGTTACCCTGGATAAGCGTCTTATACTCCCGATACTGAAATATCGGCTGATTGTCATTCTCGTCTCCAATGCGAATCCGTACCGTACTGAATCCGGCACGAGCACCAGCATCGACTGCCATTATCGGAATTTCGTAGTGCAGCCGTTCTTCTCGGTCAAGTTTTTTTTTCGTCACAATTTCACCTTTCTCTTTGTCGATTGAAAAATACTCTTGCATGTCGTCTGATATGATATAGTAAGCCAATCGACCATACTCTCCAAAATCCTTGTCCGTTGCCTTCACCTATAAAATGAAAATAGATTTAAAAAAATTAAAAACAGTTTAATGGACTCAAGAGAGAGGCTCTCGCAGTGTTATAAGTAGCCATTACTTTTAAAAATATGTCTCCCTTCAAATAAAAACGTTTAAGGCCATCGTTGATACTGTTGCTTGTTGCACCAGTATTATAGGAAATAGGAAGATGAATAGAATTAATAAAAATATAGAGAAAAATCAACATCAATAGCGTTTATAAAGAATCTATAATCGAATAGTGATAACGAAAAGAATATCATATGCACATGCATATTGTATCATATTACATGGAACAATGTGCATCCAATATTATTTTGAGATTAGAGAAATAGGAAACCAGTATTATGAAATATTGCTTTACAGGTTGTGAAATCATTTTATCTGTTTCCTTTTTAGTTCTAAAGAGTACTCTTTAGTTACATTGGGGCAAATCATACCGAAAGTTAGAAAGCTTAAGCTTTTGGCCTGTACCTGTCAAATAATCCATGTACCGGGCTGTATCATTATGAACAGATTCGTGAAGGACATGGCATTTTGACATATAGAATGATACAAGGGATCATCTTTGCGGAATTACAATTTGACAAATATTGATTAAAGTATAAAAATTTAACTTTTAATTTAAATCATTTGAAACAACACATAAGTCCGATAATTAACATATTCCTTTTCAGTTGTTGTCGTTAAAAAACAATGTTTGCACATAGACATTTTATGCACACAGAAAACATGGCCTAGCCTGGCTCAAACCAGCTAGCAAAATTCTTTGTTATGACATTTGTCGAGCTTGGGTTAGCTATGTTCATTGGGAAACCAATCTAATCCTTCTTTCCTAGGCTTAACTTGGCTTGCCATTTGTATGGCGCGCTGTAAGCGGATAAGCCTGGAAACGTCAAAACGCATACAAAAAAACTGGCTTAGAGTATGATTCCGGCTAGTGGCCATTGGTTTCCTTGAATGCAAATGATGAGCTTAAAGAAGTTTGCGGAAACGGTTAATACATTCAATATGCAATATTGGCATTATTTATCCTACACGAAATCGAATCTTTGGCTGCATGCAGTCTGACCATTGGAATTAAAATTATACTGCGAATGATTTGAGTGTAATTATCCTTGTCTCGTTTGGATTAATTAAAATCGTTTGAGCTGAACAAAATTTTTTTTGAGCTGTCATTTTTTCAAAACATCGCGTATTGCGAAATCGCTTATAACGAGTATGGCGTACTGCGGGGATTTGCTGTACTATACACGGAATATAAAAATATAAGGGAATCCATTTAACACAATTGATTGGGATCCAGAAGTAGGAAAATTAATATACTACATTACAAAGCAGCAAGCAAAGAAATTTTTATTTTTCTAATGGGCAGGTATCAAGTAACATTTTGATTCATTAGAATGTTTTTCCGAACAATCCAACAACTGCATACGATGCGGAGTTCATCTCATACCAACGTAGTAGCATACTATCGTAGTTACTTTTCCAACCCTTTACATAAATCAGTATTTTCTCGTCAAGCACAACCACACCTATATATATGTATGCTAGGTGTTTGAAATGGCTGTTGTAGCAAAGCAATTGGTGCAGAAGAATGGTTAAGACTATGACTTCGACAACAACGACGACGACGTGTGGCTTATTTGCGTCCAATTTGCATTCCCATTTTCTGCTGGTAAACTTTTGTACAACAGCACTTCATTTTGATGTCGGTAGTTCAAGGAAAACAAAACAACATTCACACACCTACATAATTCGAGCTTTAACTTTCGTTACTAAATCTGAGATTCATTTTCTTGCTCCAGTAATTTTGCTAAATTAAAATGGGTTATTGTCTTGTTACCCGCCGGACTACAGTCATTGACTATTAAGCAAAAACTTTCAAATCGTATAGAAAATGTTTTCGATTAATAAACAGTCTGCATACAAATTGCAGTTTTTGCTCAATGGTGAATGCCTGTAGAACACTGGGTTAGAGTAAAATCGGATTGGATTTGAAAGTATTGTCGCGTACAATGCACAATCATCAATTTTGTCAAAATTACGAAGAGCATTACCATAAAAAATGATAATTGGATACATAGGTAATTTATCACCGTATTTATTCACCTTCAAAAACCAAATCGATCGTTAAATGCGAAAGGTTAATCATAAATTATTTGGGAAAAAATGAAAGCTCTCCAGAAAAACATCTTTTTGCTACCGTAACAATTTAATAAATATAAAAAAATCAAATATAAATTATTTTCATCACGTCATCAACGGGAGCACTGACAGAATGAAATTTTATAGCGAGTCTGTCGTGTGAAACTGACGCCACTACCACTTATAACACCTGACCTACTTACTGTGTGCTGTAAATTCTTCACACACACAGCAGGGTCTGTCCTATAGGTTTTATTGATATTTTTATCTTTTATCGAAAACTCTCTCTTATTTGATGAGCAGAGGGGGTTAAAATTTTAGCAACAGAATACATGACGTTACGATGTTTTAATGTAAGTAGGTAACTTTTGAGTGATAATTTAAAGCACACATGGTATTTCATTCAACACAAGTGGCGATAAATTAGGGTACGGTAGTCGAAAATGAGAAACACACCGGGTAGTATGTTTTTAGTAAACGCGTCCCCGATGTGTGTACGTAGTGATGGATGCTTACCGTCGTCACAAGCCGCCCTGCTAGCTGATTTTCGTCTACCTTTGCTTCGTAGAACATGTGCTCGAACACAGGATTGTGCAGATTGGCCGGTAGGATTGTGATTTTAACACGTGTGAAGCTTGTGTATACGCCATCGGTTACCGATACGTTCAAGATAGAAACATGCTTCTCGGCAAAATTCTGCATGTTGACCAGCGTGATGATACCGCTGACCGGATCGATGCCGTACGTCTGTTGCTCGTTGCCCTGAGCAATTGTGTACACTAACCGATCATGATCAATGTAATCTGGATCGGAGGCCGAGACCACGGTTACAAACTGACCACGGGAGGCGTGCTCCGATAGAACGCAAGAATAGGAAGGTTGTTCGAATTTCGGTGGGTTATCGTTCACATCCATTACTAGTTTGTCATAAGGTAAAAAGAAAAAAAAATAAAATATTAAATTACATTTTTTTCATAGTTTCATAAACGTACTGGCTACGACATGTGTTTCAAACGTAACCTGAAATATATTGAAATTTACACTTTAACTGTTGCGTTCACATATTTTCAACTATTAAAATTATATTAACGATTTGTTGTACAAATATCTAATTTGTTTTGCTGTTTCGTTATGCTTTTTTATTTTAGTGTGGTTTGTTATCATTGCTTTATCATCAGACAAAACAATATAGAGAGATTAATGTTAATGTACATGGAGTGAAAGGTATATGGTATATATCGTTTTCCATGAAAAACAATTCGTTGAAAAAAGATACTATGATATGATTTGAAAACCTTCAATTGAAGCATTGCGAGTTTCACATTGTGATAGCTGCTTGGCATGCTTAGTATTGAACTGAAGATCTTAAGGGGAATTTTGATAACCGAGCGACAAATGGCATATAAGAGATCTGAACTTGTAAGTTGTTTATTCTGTTTGACGATAAACTACCTTCGAATTTGTTTAATAAAATGTAATGTTTCCCGAGTAAGAAAATCGCTGATTCGTATTTAAGCTGTAAGTTTTAAATTGTCCAAAAGCTGTATTAAATCATAACAAATTATGTCACCTTACCCGAAACCCAAACATGTGCCGTCGAACTTAGATTTGGTACACCCTTGTCCGATGCGACGACGGTAAAATGATGATGGCTAAGCGTTTCGTGGTCGAGAGATTTTTTCAGATAGATCACTCCATCAGCCGGATCCATGTGAAAGTGCTCTGAAGTGTTTTTGGAATCTGTCTGGAGTGCATAGTTGATTACCTGGTTCATGCCTGCTTGTGAGAAGGTGTAAAAATGAGTAATGGTAATGAGTTAGTAATTTATAACCTCTGCCGACATGCTTAATTTATAGGTTACACATGTAAATAACATAGAATGGTTTGCAGGTCTGTGTCAAATAAAATGATTGTTAAACTCTTGTGCATTTTTCTTTTTCTCTTTTGTGCTATACGAACACAATGTCGCCTAGAGCGGATGAAACCTCTATTTCAACAACCACCAACGGTCATAATATTGGAATGGTTGCTCCCATTCCGTAAGCATACTGATACTCAAGTACTTCCTTGAAAGACGTTCTCCCACGTAATGGCGGCGCGTGGTCGAGTGTGACTTTCTTCGTTTCTGTATCCCACTCTTTTGGATGTGGCATTACACGTTCGAGAGTAACGGTGGTGCTAGTTCTCATTAGATAAGTACCCGTAACATCAGAAGTATACCGACATGTCAATGATGTTCCTGCTATGCGAGCAGTAATGAGGATTGTACATCGAAAAAAAAATTCTCGGGAACCATCACAAAGGCATAGGAAACGCAAGGGCTTCAGGACATTTTAAAAACCTAAACGAAATTTGGCAGCTAATATGAATGAATGATTTACTTAGACTTTCGACTTAGCAAATTGAATAAAACTAAGGATGTGATGCGATAATGCTCCAAGCTTTCTCGACTGACATGCTAAAAATTTTGCAAACGTGTGTGTGTTCGCAAATTTAAAAACCTCGGGGATGATTTCAGATTTAGTTGGAAACTGAACCTCAATAGGGTCAGTTCAAGCTTGAAGCCGTAGGACCTATTTTGAGTGTTCTAATAATATACTTCTTCCTATTGTTAAACTTAAAGGAATAATTAAAACAAAATCAATTCTACAACCTAAACTCTTGTGAAAACGTTGTAAATGATAAATCCTGCGAAATCGTTGGAAACGTTGCGATAGCAGTCTACACCATTTTTACAGATGCACCGAAGTGCATTATAAAATACACGGAAAACAGCCCATCACTAAGCAGACCATTTTATCCGGTCATTTTGAACGATGAGACTCATCAATCTTCGCGAGAAAAAAAGTCAGGTATACAAGCTGGTCGGCTGTATTTGTAGACAACATTTCTGCCAGATGTTTTTTGTTTGTTTGATGAACAATGACGGTACCTTCTAGTCTTAGCTTAAGAAATCACGTTTGATACGCGAAGTACATGGGTTTAGTTGTTTAAGGAGCCAAAAGAACTGTATGATGAACGGAAAATGTGTGCAAAAGATAATCGTGTTTCAATATATCGATACATCAATTTCGATTGATTGTATGTCATAAATAGAGTGAATAGGGTGATCGCTAGGATACATGTCATCTAAACCACCTGCCAAGGACATCTTCTACATCTATTTGAACTTACCGGTATCGTTATCCTTTGCTTGTACTTTCAGGATAGCCGTTCCAAAAGGGGCTCGTTCAGAAACGGTGATGTTGTAGCTGTCTTGTTCGATTTCGGGCGGACAGTCGTTTACGTCCTGCACCAGAACTGACACAGGTACCTCAGCCGAAACGCCAGATACACTGTCTGTGGCTCTAATTAAAAGTTCATAGCTCTGACGCCGCTCGTAGTCCAGTTCATCCACGACGTAAATTGCACCTGGGGATGTTACATGCCGCAGTATGGGATTTTTTATTACATCCCGAAGAATGTCGATTCGCGGTAGTAAAGAAGATATCATCGCCATCGTAATCATTGCCATGATTATCGTGAATGTTGAAGAATACGATTCACCAACAGGAATGGAATGAGAAAAGACGAAACGAAAACACATTTAATGGAATGAGTATTATTTTTGGCAATTTTTTAAAACACAATTTATGGAAGGATGATTATTCGCAGTCAGAATTTTGGCAGGCAATTTCAAGATGCTCGTAGTGTGAAGCAATTTGCATTACGTTTTCATGCCACTTTGTAAGCCATTATATAGAACAACCATTTCGTAACATGCTGGATCTGGTCAGAAGGTTTATGAGTGTAGGTCAAATTTGTCAGCGTTGGTTTGCGTGTTATGTGAGAAGTAGTGCATAAAAATAACAGTAAGAAATAAAACCAAAAAGTTGGCTATGAATAGAACCAAACATAAACAGAGAATCGTTTTTGCTACAATGATACCTCTCTCCCTTACAAAAGGTAATTACAGGCAGTCCCCGAGACATGCGGATTCGGAGATACGCAGTTTTTGGAAATTTGACAGCTGAGTTAGTTTATAGCACAAAATCTAAGCAAAAAGGTGTAGAATTGGTTTAAAATAGCTTCTTTTGCTATGTAAATCATTTGTTCTTAGTTTATTTTAATGTTTCTATCAAAAAGTAGCCTGGTTTGCTGAATAAAATAAGTGCAGAGAAGGAAGTTAACTATCTAATCTTGCAGTATAAACGATTTTACTCCCGGAATCGACTTACGCGGAAATTTTAGATATACGGATTTTTCCCAGGATATAGCGGTCCGCTATAATAGCATATCTCGGAGCCTGCCTGTATATATTTTTTGAATTATCGATCGCTAAGGCAGATTAAATTATATTTCGACGATAACGATCTCTTACGCAACCAAAAATGAGGTAGAGCGGCGGGTATGAGGAAAAGTAAAGATGTTACATAAGTGACATAAGTGGCTGATAAATCGGTCCTAAGCAATGGGTGAAAAACATTAAATTGAATGTAATGAATTTGATTCGATGAATACAAATAACAATACCCAACGAATGAAAGTTGAATATAACTAATTACAATCAAATTAGAATTTGCGCGGATGCATTAGTTTATGATTCGTTTAATTGACAATATTTCAGAATATTTCGACAAAATAATTAACAACAAATTTTTATCTAAATTATTTAACCCTATGCAGATCATACATTAAAGTGGTGTAGGTCATCCAAAAAACCAAAGCTTCTATGAAAAAGATTTTACATTACGTATATAGACCGCCATCTACAATGAAGCATTTGTGAAATATAGGTACGACGATTGCGTATACTGTCATTCAATTACGGTGAAATCCCGATGCGCGAACGAAAGCGAACAATGGCAGTGGTGGATAGAGATTCTTCTGTCACTGGGTGGGTACTGCAAAGAGTGTTTTTTCGTTTATTTATACAGGCTTTGAGTTTCTAATTATTTTTCATTGCTTATCCCATATTACACCGTTAAGAGGTTTGGACGACCTTCGAATTGAAGGCGTATTAGATCTTCTTTAAATATCTTTGTATTGCATCTTCTTTTTATTCAACAATTGGTTTTGGAAACCCTGTTAGCCTATCAACAGCGTACTATTCAATTTAGTTGTAATTGTGCTCATAGTATGAATAGTGGAGAGTGTGGAGAGTGTTTAGGAGTTTATAAGGACTTGAAGTAAATTTTGAAATGTTTTTTTAAAGTGTTTGTAAATTAAATCAAATACACCTGATAAAATGCCTAGTATATTCAACCAGTATACGTTTTCGCGCTTTTTCTAAGCTATGACATGATATTTCATAGAAGAGATATCATCTTCGAAACATTACTAGAGAAACATGTTGAAAATACTTGATACTTGCAAAACGAATTATTTTTATTTCATTTTGTTGTTACATTTTTAACGACTCTTTGCCTTATTATCAGCCACATATTTACTAAGGAGACTATTTCTTTCTCAAGGTATATCCTCCTTGTTCTTTAGTTTATCCCAGGCATGCTCGGTTCATATATTTGCAAAACGAATTATTGAGAAAAAAGTAAATGAAAAATTTCTGTTTTAAAATTAGTATGAATAAAATTAATCACCTAATTTTTCCAATAAAGGTTCACCACACCGGTAAAAAATTCTTCATAAATTTTCTTTTTCTCTAAATTATCTATGTGAAAGCGTAAAGCTCAATATATGCATAAACCCACCGAAAATTAGCGCCATCCCAAAATAAATATTGTGATAACAGGGTTCCTTTAAAAACTCAACAAATAAATGCGAGTAAATGTCACTGTCTAGTTTATATGCATATCCAGTGGAGAAACGAAAACCATATGCTCCAGAAATGTTTCACGGATTGAAATTTGAAAAATTGGGTATATCGGGTTTGTAAATTATATAACTTTTACCTAGCCCTTGGTGAAGGTTTCAGTTAATACGTTCAAAAACATGTACGTGACCAAGGCACGGAATGAACCTAGAAATAAACATGCTCTACTCTCCTATAGAACCAATGAAATGGTCGAACGGTTAACCAATAAGCAGGAAATAAAATGTTAGGCAACCCGAAAATAAATACATCTTTTTGATGCTTGTAGCAACAGTGAAGGAATATTGCATCGTACCGAGAAAATTCGATCAGTTCACTAACTGATTAACAAGACATGAAATAGGTTGAGGCTTTCGAAACACTTTTATACGAAATAGGTTTATAAACATATTCATATCATATTCATACATTCATTCATAACATATATCATTTGAAATATTGTAAACATAGCTGTGTTTATGAAACAACGTAATCATTAATACGCTAAGCTGGTATACTGATACACCAAATTGCATTAGGACCATCCGTAACTTTTATGAACAAAATACGGCAGTTTGAAAATGCTACCTATTTGAGATCTGTTATAGATTGCTAAAACTAAAATTGAAAATAAACTGAGTTTCATTTTTTGGTAATCAATACAATAACATGAAGAGATACTGCGAGCTTCAAGAATTATAAATAGAAAGGGATAAATATGCAACTAAAGTTAATCAGTAAATATGTTATCAGTCGTTCTTCTTTTAATTTTCCTATTATGCCAAAATTATTCATAATCAAAAAGTCGATCCTACGTACGGAAGGCACAGTTCAGTTAAAATTTGAATCCAGTTTTTGGTGTGCTGTAAGGTCGTTAATTTATGACACTTCTATTTATTTGTTTAAAGTGGCCAAAAGATCAATACAACGGAGCAATATAACAATTTGCACAGTCTAAGCTTATACCTGATCCACCTACGTTCAAATGTCATACCACTTTCTTCGAATCGCATGGCTCTTACTGCGATTCACATTCTATCTCGTTCCAATGCGTGCCGCTACGGTTGGATTTTTGACATCCCTGGTTGTTTCCATACATTTTTTTTACGCTGTTGCCAGTTGAAAACCGTTTAAAAGGTACAAACATAGTAATTTTCAAGCAAATTACAACCTATTCTAAAGTTGTTATGTATTTGATAAGAAATTTGAATGGAACTATGAAAATTTCTAGCTGTCAAATGCTCCAGGCAGTAGTTGTGAAAAATCCAATCGTAGTGGCTGCATCCGAACGAGATAGCATGCGAATCGAAGCAAGTGGCATGAGAATTCAAACGTAGCTGGAAACAGGTGTAAGAAAATTGTTATACCACTATATATAATTGTATAATCTAGCATTATTATCGATATATTCCTAATAAACATGCAGATTACTTAAAAAAATGAGATTAGTACAAACAAAATACAACGCAGGCTAGTTGTTACCACAATCCGAATTATTGATCTCAAAGGTTTGCTTCCCTCCAAGAAATTAATGTACATCGTGGTAAAAGGCATATCATAGGAAAATTGGATTTTATATTAACAATCAACAACAATTTATAACAATAAAAAATATTATTAATTTATTACTATTAAATTTATACAGGGATTAATTATTTACGAGATTATTTGGCGAATACGTAGGACCTGTTTACTGAATCGATTCAAACAGAACTGGCATTGAAATAGATAGACCCTGAATCGTTCGCATAATTTGGAACCAGCTCAAATAGAAGCTGACTCTTTTCCCGCAAAGCTGACTGACACTTTTGCAACACTTCATTACAAGCGTTTCAAGAGTGGGCAAAACCATTGTGTAATGGCCGTATTACACGATGGCTTTTTGGCTGATAATTTTCTGTCAAATCGCGTTTTACAGATTTTAGCCAACCCGAAAAAAATGTAATACGGGTTTAACGCTTGCGATGATGAAGCTTTGCAAATGTGACAGTTAGGTTTACGGGAAAAGAGTCAGCTTCTATTTGTGCTGGTACTAAATGGTGCTAATGATTCAGGTTGTATGTGGTCCATTCGACATGACCAATTCTTTTTTGCCATCGGGTGGTTTTTTCTGTCAACGGCAAATTGTGTGTAAATATATACCGTTTGATGAGTGAACCATTGTCGTCCTCTGACCGATCAACTCAACAGTGATGTTTCCTTCAATTAGACGTGAATAAACCATACTTTTTGTTCTAGAAATAAATTAATGACAGAAAAAAACCTTCCGTCTAGTTTCAATGTATTACACGGTCCATGTGGATCTTTGCGTTAAAGTACGGATTTTGACAGAAATTAGCCAGCCATAAAGCCCTGGTGTAATACGGGTTTAACGCTTGCGATGATGAAGCGTTGCAAATGTGACAGTTAGATTTGCGGGAAAAGAGTCAGCTTCTGGTACTAAATGGTGTTAATGATTCAGGTTGTATGTGGTCCGTTGCTAGTTATGTTTGAATTGATTCAGGAAAAAGCTCCGCCATCGTCAAGTAATTTCGTAAATCCTGTAACACATTCACAAAAAGTAGCATAATAATATGCTTTTACTTAAAATATCTTATAAGTAACGTAAGTTAAATTAAGACAGGTGAACCACTGAGAAACTTTTGTATCACACGTCGGCATCACGACGATTCGTGTAACTTTTTGTGTACGAACATTTTGCAACAATTTTAAGGAGTTAGTTCACCGTGAGCAATTAATAGAGCAAGGTGAATAAAAGAAAACGACACACATGTGTGAATGATACATGAAGCTTGTGAAAACAGAACAAAACGACAAATAAAAAAGATACGAGCATAATACGAGTAATGTGATTTGATGCTGCTGAAGTGTTCATTTCTTGTTCCTTTTTGAAGATACTCACATGGTCCGTTGGTACTGTCCGGAGCTTTATCACGGACATGATGGTGGGAGGGAAAATGACAAAAGAATAAGAAAAACAAAATAAAAAACAGAATTTCCACTTTAATGAATACCAAGAAAAGTACAGTGGAGCGCCGAATATCCATGATCCATTTACCCGAGTGTCTGATTATCCATGCAGCTCAGAAATGACACTTCCTAAGGAAATTTGACATATTCCATGCACCATCATTGCCAGGAGAAATGGAAGACCCAATTTTGATAAACATAAAAAAAACTCGTAATAAAAAAAAACACAACTCCAGTTTGTTTTGCAACAATAAAGCACACAGGTAAAATAAGTTATACACCTAAAAGCCCTTCTCATTATACATTATTCAGCAAATCCCCGCAGTACGCCATACTCGTTGAACGCGATTTCGCAATACGCGATGTTTTGGAAAAGTGACAGCTCAAAGATAATCAAAGGAATTCTGCAAACGGCAGTTTTAGAATCTTGGATACGCAATGTAAAAATAGAACAAATGGAAAGTTTACAAGTTATTTTTGTAAAAAATATGATAAACATGCGAATTCTTTTTAGTGCTACGCAATCTTTTTGCGAAATTTTCTGGGACCCCTTGTACATGTCTATATTTCAAGTTTTCAACATGAAGTATAAGGATAAGGATAAGTTTAAGGCTAAGGATATACGATATACGCAAAAATTCGATATACGCTAAAGCGTTCGGTCCCACTTATTAGCGTAAAGTGGGGAGTTGCTGTATATATTTTTCAAGCATAAACAAAGTTTAATTTTATTGGTATGTTAACACGATACAATTCATGCTCGATTTTTCACCCTCTGCAAATCTTATTTTGCATGTATTCGAGCAGAAATAGCAAAACTTTTTGAGCAAAAAGAATGGCCAACTTTGGTGTACAACACAAATCTTTTGCTAGCAATCTTTTGACAACCGCTTGGAATTTCAGCCATTCTGAAGGTACGATGTGTGATTTAAGTAGCCAAAAAAGCTAAACATACTCAAAAAAGATTTGTATCGTTTTAAAACGAAACACAAGCGAATCTGTTTTTATTGATTCTGCACTCAAATTCCGCATTCAAACGCGATTCTACACTGATCTTGAATATCCGTAGTGTGGTGGAAACGATTTTCTTTGCTCTTATCGAACTACTACACGCATTCAAGTGTCGTTTGGTCTCCAGAACCTTTTGCCAATATATATTTTTTGTACTTATTCTCAAGTAGACTTCTTAGACAAGAAGTAGTCAGGAATTATATTCTTAAGCCACATCATTGGAGTAGGTTTGTACAAACAAGCCATAAACAATTTAAAGCCAAAGAGATATAAAGCCGGGGTGGTTGTGTATTGACCCGGTTCCGTACAACTGAGTGAAGCAACTTAACCGGAAAATAAGACATTGTTACGGAATCACGAACAAAGGCCACTACTCTGTTGTGTACGGACGGTTGTCTATACAAAGCCATGATTGTCTTGTTCGTTGTTTCGGGCTAGAATTTATTGAAAGGGGGAAAACATAGTCTCTAACATCAAAAGCAAGTGGAATAGAAAACTTATGAACAACTTTGTTTGACTCTAAGCAAAAAAATCGTGAGCACTCTGAAGTGCGGAAATATGCAATGGATATGTTTATTTTTGAATTTTTTAACATATACGTGATTTCAATGTAGGCGCATATTGAAAACGGAATTAACTATTAACAGTATTGAAACTGACAGTTTCATGTTGAATAACTATAAGTATTACATATAGTGCTTTTTTGACTTAAGACTAAACAAAATGAAAGAATATATCATTCCATTTAAAGCTCGATCACAAAACATTTATCCCATTCTGCTTAAGTGTTTTGGAAGTATTATAATAGACTAAAGGAACGTAGCAATAACAGCTATAGCAATAGTATTCCGACAATTTCATTAGTCTTGGTGTAAAATTAATTGAGTGTTCCGACCAATGGAAGATGACAGGTAGTTCGATCAAAAATATAACTGCTATTCGATGAAAAGAGTTAATGAAATTCCACATATTAAAGCTTTGCAACAGAATGTTCAAATGTTGATGATTCCTCGAAGCAATCAGCTACAAAAAAAGTACAAAAGAGTACCAACACAGTTTCGCATAACATTCAAGTGTTCCTTTATGACATATTACTTTCAAGCGCTATACGCTACGCTATAATATTTGCTTTTGTTGATGATATTCTGCCAATTCAACATTTTCCGAAATGACGAAAACAAATATCGAACAAAGATGTTTAGCTATTAGATTAATTGTGGATTGAGCAAAAATCCGTTGCTGTGAGACGAAATACACGACAAGATCGTGGAAAAAGAGGTTTCAGAAAGTAGAGATGTGGTGTTTCTAGGAAATTATTTCCCTGGAATTGTGCTACCCATTGCATAGTGTATTAGATTCTGTCAGTGTGTAGGAAACGAAAGAGTAAGTGAAACGTCTATCTTCCTACACTGACATACATGGAGGCAAATAACAAAATTAAATGAGAAAAGACTGACCATCCGATAGTTTAATATCAATTTATCCTTTGCCGGTATGGAACGGAGTGCGAATTTTTTCCTCACCAACACCAACCTGTTCTTCTTAAAATTTTTACCGGTTTTGTCAAGACGACCTAGAAAATACAAATATCTCGGTCTGTACCGTATACTGTGTGACTTACCTGTGTTGAAATCGACAGCAAACTCCTCCATCTCATTTCCCTTCACGATGCTGTAGATCAGCTTCCGGCCTAACGGACTCTCCGCCTGGATTGCAACTGATAGCGGTGAGTGTAGCTCTATATTTTCCGCAACCATGTCTGAATAGAATTGCTTGCTGAACACCGGCATCGATTTGTCTATCACCTGTATGTGTAGTATGCAAGTAGAGCAAAAACACGAGAATAACCGAGATGGTATTAGTAGAGGTGTATGCCCAGTGACGACTGACGAAACAAAATATCTAGAGCATGCTTAAGTTGAATTCAATGATCGAAACCGTAAGCTGGGTCAGTCGTTAGCAAAAAAGGAGGTTTGTGTATTTCAGGTTCAACCTGAAACTAAAAATAAAATTGAGGTGGCGACTAGTTTATATATCTGCATATGGTTCACTGTTTGACATCGGTCAAATGCAAATCAAATGCAAAAAATGGATGAGGTACAATTTTGAGGAAACAGATGATATTATTCAACCAAATGTAAGTAATAGACGTAATATTGTTCGAATCATGTTTACAGGGTTTGTGATCTTTTCTATAACCGTGAATCATTCGCATCATTTAAAACCAACTGAAATAGAAGCTGATGTTGGTTTCGCAATATTGACTAAAAACTTTTGCAACGCTGCATGGCGAGCATATCGACAACGGGCTAAACCATTGTGATAACCATTTTAGCTAGAGCTACCGGACCAGTACCCAGACCAGCTACGGACCAACTCGCAGCTAATATTGTATGAACAAAATCAACTATTATTTGAGCTGCAGTGAAACGATGCAAATAATTCAGAATTTATCTGAACCAATGACAAATCTGTTTGAATCGATTCAGGAAAAAGCTTCGTCGTGTCATATAAAATCATAAACTATGTAATATAAACAATGAAGCACACAAAAAAATAATGGAAGCACATTTTGCGGATGTTTCAAAAATGAATGTGGAAAAATGGATGTTACTGTTTGCTGTACTGCGTGAAATCCTGGGATAAGCTACAACACAAATAGAGCAAAGGCACTTGAACCAGGTCACCCAGGCAAAAAGCAGGAAATGGTTGATAGTTATTCATAAGTTCCTTTATGCAACAACAGCATAGCCGACCTTGATTAATGGTTACATTCAATCAAAGCGTACGACATTTTACCAAATTTTCGTTCAGGTGTTATTGGAAACCAAAAAGATCACCTTTCAGGGTGATTCGTTTTAATCCATTCCTGTTAGCCTTAACCCTGTTTTGTTGGTCAAGTATTATTTTACGCCGATGGAGGCATAACTGTGCTATCGTGAATAAAAGTCCATACTACTTTGTTGAAGCTGTACACAAAAAGGATTCTTGTCCATCCGTAACCAACTGACTGATTCACGAAGCATTCGTAACTTCCGTAGAGTTTGCAAAAGGAAAAAAGCATTCAGGTTATGCTACAAAATGTAATTCTAACCGAGAAACCCCGTTTAACAGGTTGAAAAACGCGATGGATGGAAAAAAGACGAATAAAACATAACGGCAGTAAGCGTTTTGGTAAACCCGTTCCGACAATAGAACTGTAATACGTCCCTGTTGTTTTCTTGATTTATTAGGGTGTATCATTACGTTCTACCTCTTCCACCGTATCATCAACAACTTGAGGATGAAGCAAACGCCTAAGCGAACTGATTGAACCAACTCAATTAGCTTGAACAAATAAATTTCGCTGAAAAACAGGAAACCTTACCTTAACATGTACGGTAACATCAGTCGAACAAGGAGTGATTCCGCCATCGAACGCTGATATTAGGAGCTCGTAGTCGCGATTATGCCCCTCAAGCGTTTGCTTGAGGGTCACCTCGCCGGTCTTACGGTCTACCTTAAATAGTTCCCCGTGACCACGCTTCATCTCGTAACGAACCTCACCATTTTCGAAGCTATCGAGATCGAGTGCATGCACCTTCGTGATGACCGATCCCCGTGGGTCATCAACTGAGACAACGGCGTAGTACGGCAGGTTTACAAACATCGGACAGTTATCGTTGATGTCCAATATTGTGACGTTTACGATGACGTGCGCAACTCGTGGTTTTTCACGGTCCGGTTGCTGTGAGCGTGCCTCCACAATTAGTTCGTAGTTATCGCGCACCTCCCGGTCAAACTTACGACCGGTGGTTTGAATCGCACCGGAAGTTAAACCGATCTGGAACATGTCCGTTGGATTGAGGACGCTAAATTCGATGTGTTCGTTCAAAGTGGACCCAAGCACGTTTACCACGGCTACGGTACTGATTTTTGTACTGTTCTCCATGATTGAACCTTCGTATGTTGGCCTTTGGAAGATAAGTCCGGAGTTTTCTGACGACTCTACAATTACGTTTATTTGCGCCACTTTAGCAAACTTGCCGTCAGAGACGCGAACGGCTAACCTATAAGATGTACCGACATTTTCAACATCACGCGTTGTAACGAGACCAGTTGTAGCGTCGATAGCAAATACACCGTCTCGATTGCCCTCTATGATGTCGTAGCGAAGGGTGGAATTCTCGGAGCTGTCTTCGTCGACTGCATTGACTTGCAGTACGGCTACGTTTGTATGCGTTGGTAGCAAAAGCGTTGCGTTGTACTCATTCTGTGTGAAGGTAGGTGCACAATCGTTAACATCCATAATGTTGATACGAACTTCCGCTGTTAGTTCTGATGTGAGCCGGGGCTGTCCGAGATCAGTTACCTACGAAAAATATAACAATGCATGATTATTATTATTGTTATTATAAGTTAACTTAAACATGACTGCTTTAAGAATACACAACTTTCTATCTGCTGACTACAATCGACACAAATAATAGGAATAGGAACAGTCAACGAAAACCAGAAATGATAAACTTTATATATTATATGCTCACCTTTACGTGAAAGCTGAAGAAAGGTATCTTTTCATGATCCAAGAACATAATCGTCTTGATGGCGCCTGTGCTTGAATCGATATGAAAATATCTTCGCGGAAGCATATCCAGGATATCATAGTGCAGCAGTGCATTCAGTCCTGAATCATCATCTTTAGCTCTAATCACCAAGGGTAAGGAAGCGTTCGCCAGATGATTGTGATTGCCTATAATTGTACTTTCCGCACTACCGTTCAAATTTTGGACCAAAGTTTCCGAGAGTGTTAACACTAACGATCCTATTGGAGCAGCTTCCGACACCTCACCTAGGTAAACTTGTTGTTCGAAGTACGGCACATTGTCATTCTTATCGAGTACATTTACAGTCACTGAACAAGAAGCCGACGCAGACGCCATGTTTGTTGTTCGCACAGTCAGATTATAAAACCTTTTGAGTTCGTAGTCGAGCAAATTCTTCGTTGTGATGACACCGGTTGAAGGATTAATGAAGAACATATCACCAACATTACCTTCGATGATTTGGAACAGCAGCGATGAGGTACTTCGTGCTTCCAAATGAATCACAAACGTTCCAATAGGAAGATTTTCGAAAATTTCTGCAGCTGGATCGTCCAATATAAAGCGTGGTGGTGCGTTATCTGCCATACTGATCATGATGTGTACTGGGATTTGTGAAGAGAGTGCTGGCTTACCACCATCGGTAGCTTTCACTTGCAACATATACTCGGAAAGTGTGCTGATGTCGAGTTGTTTTATCACACTAATCACACCCATGTTTGGGTCAATACCGAACACATTTCCAATATTACCGCTGACAATTGCGTAGCTGATCCGTGCGTTATCGCCGACGTCACGATCAATAGCATACACTTGTGCGACTTGTGTGCCAACCGCAGCCGTTTCATAAACCTTACCTTGAACAATTTTGGTGGTAAATTCTGGCGTATTATCATTGTGATCGTGCACGGTGATGATGACGGTAGCGTAGTTGCGTTTGGCAGGTGTTCCTTGATCTTTGACTATTACAATCAACACATGTTCAGAGAGCGTCTCCCGATCGAGGCTATGTGCCATCACGATACTACCGGTGACGGAGTCAACTCGGAATAGTTTCAACGAAACTGGATCTCGTGCAGCATGTAGACTGTAGAAAAGCTTCTTGTCCTCATCCTCATCGGTAGCGTGTAGTTGCAATACGTCCATGCCTTCCTCGATGCTCTCGGAGATATCTACACGATATACCGATTCAGTGAACTCCGGTCGATGATCGTTTATGTCAATCACGGAGACGTATAGTTGTGTGTACATCGTGTATACTCCATCGGAAATGCTGATAGTGATGTTATATTCACGCTGTCGCTCCCAATCTAGATACTTTGCTAATAAAACGTTACCATTATCACGACCAATATAAAACTCGTTACGTTCATCACCACCTGCAAAACAATGTACCAATTCAAAACAATCATTGCTCGATATTTTTTATATCATCCTTGAAAATAAACAAAAAAAATCGTTGAAAACTTACCAACAATATCGTACCAAAGCTGCTCTCCATCTACATCGGTAGCTTGTATCAGTGTCACCAGAAATCCGGGTACGTCGCTTTCTGTTAATTCGACGTGTTGATCACCTGTTTTCACTACCGGTGCATTGTCCGACTGCAAAGGTACACCGACAACAGCAACGACAACACGTGCTTGCTGTGATCGTTTAGGTACTCCATGATCCTCAGCCCGTACCAACAGATCATATTCAGTGTCCACCTCAAATGATCGTGCCGCATAAATAACGCCGGTGTCTGGATCGATACGAAATTTTTTAGCTTTCCCTCGTCCCGGTTTGATCGAGTAGGATACTCGACCATTCTCACCAACGTCTTGATCTGTGGCAAGTACCTGGTGATGACGTAAGAACAAACATTAAATATTAGTTATGTCATACATTTTTTTTAAATTAAATTTTTAGCATCATATATTTTGAAAATAGATGCTCATTACATTCTTCTTTATGTGCACAACAACCTCAAGAGGCCTAGGCCTGCCATTTCTGGCTTTCTGTGACGGAGGATTGGTCCGGATGGGATTTTGGACCGTTCTGCGAAAAGACCGGTGCCGCTACCAATACACCAATAGGCCGGCTTAAACAGTTCATGACATTAATACGTCAATAATATAAGTTACAATGATTACATAGTTTTGTAAATAGATACTCAATGGTAGCTTTCAGTTTGCTACACATTCTTGTGTTGTTCTACATTTTATATTTTAGTTACAATAATTCAGAAAGCTGCATTTTGATACAGAATCGTAAAGCAGTTTACATTTCCTTTAGCCTTACATTTCTATGTCATATCCTGTTTGTTTTTACAAAAGTAAGTGGAGGTTGGAATCTCCACTCCAAGTAGAGACAGTGTACTCCGTTACTTATGGGTTCGGAAACCCCAAAGGGGATGTGCAGTGCGCTTCATATTGGAAAATGTATTTTATTCGCAAACAAATAGAAAACATTTCAACGTAATAGAATTCATCCAACAAGTCACCGGTTTCTCTTGCATGCATAAGTCGAGTAAATTCTTTTTCCCTTGTTTTATTTTAAGAGCCTTCTACCACATGACATTGTCATTGTAGACAATAACTGAAAAACAAAAATCTTTCCCGACGATGTTTTAACACGTCCAACTAGTATTTGTGCATTTGCAAAGGATATTTGCTTTTCACGCTCTCCACCCATTGTTATCGTCCTGTAGTCTTGTACGTATATGCATGTGGTTCTATTCCCGTTGATGATGTTTCTGTTCTCTAACCGACAGCCACCGGATGGAAACGGATAACGAACCAACCGCTAGTCATTCGTCATCATCGTCGTTACCGGTTCTACACATACGGTGTTACGTGGTACAACCGGTGTGTTATGACATTCGACGCCATCCTTCAGGATTAAGTTGACTTTACTTTCCTATAACTCTTACACACTATCAGATACTTCACTTGTTCTTCGCGTTTGCATCTAGTATCCAGTAAAATGCTATTTACGCGTGTTTATATCATGCTTCCCTGTGAAAATACAAGGTTCCTCAAGGCGTGTCTAAGTGTTGTTCACAAAAGGGGAAACATTCCGTTACGACCAAGGTATTTTTCTTTTTTTGATTTTTGCACACGCCTAGTGGCAAATCAGCGTTATGAGCTGTTGTAATAAAAAAAATCTTCGCCTCTGCTCTTTGCGGTGGTGGTGGAGGAACATCAAGCTCTTCCGGCCCTGTTTACCTTTTCTTATTTTTCACTGACGATGTGTGCGAAACCCTTACAGGCATTTTGGTGGAGTATCACTATGGCATTTCGGCACCATCTAAGGGGAGATTGAGTAAAATGCTCTCCTGTCATAAGACAAACATGAAATCATAAGTGACATTATTTCCCAGCATAAATTCTCGCGATTGTGGTGGTAAAAACAAATACACGAATGAAATACACCGCTTTTCACGTATTCAGCCCTAAAGAAAGAGTTTAGTCTTCCATATTGGCCAACCAAAAAAATTTGGCGATTGTGGTGGTAAAAACAAATACACGAATGAAATACACCGCTTTTCACGTATTCAGCCCTAAAGAAAGAGTTTAGTCTTCCATATTGGCCAACCAAAAAAATTTGCGAATTTGCACATTTCAATCCTCAATCGTTTAAGGAGTTGTAAAAAGCATTCTTCTTTCCTTTAAAATTATGTTGTCTGGGACGCTATTCCGCATATTGTCTTTTTATATGTTAGACTTTCTCTACACAGTTGGCGATTGTCGCAATTGCGACTGCGACTTTGTCAAACTTTATACAAAAAAAATGCGAAATGTCGCGATGTGACAACCCATGTATACCCATGTGTGTAGGCCTGCCTTAGGATATTTTGATAGTAAATGCACTTTGTTCGATTTGAAAGATTCGTTCGAAAAGTTAAATGTAAACAAATATAAGGCTCAGATCTGTTGCGAAAGGCTTACGGTAGAAATAAATGAAATTAATTATTGTGTGTGAGAGAATCGAATAAAATAAACACAATATATATGGTTTTTGTAATCACGTAGGACAACCTTAGAAAAATCGATTGGAAAATTATTAAATTATAGTTGGGAGTCTTTTTCCGTTTTTTATGAATGTTATGTTACAACCGCACACTCGACCGAGTACACCCGGGATAAGGTGACCTTTCACTGCTTGGAGACTATTCCTGTTGCAGACCACATATATAACGCAGTAACAGTAACGGCCTAAAACTGTCAGTAGATAGCTTTGATTAGTTTTTTATCTCGTGTGCTACTTAAGATATGAGAAGCGAAAGAGCACTTTCTGCGAAAGGCGTATCGACCAGTCAAAGCGTATTACAATTAATAGCTCTTACAAAATCGTGTAAGAAAGCACATTTTTCCATTTTAAAATCCAACACTTATGACAAACAACACTTATGACACTATGTGTTTACGTGTTCCGACAATTCTTCGAAGGAACATCGATACTAAAAACATAAGATTACGTAAGTGTTACAAACTACAAACATTGCCTTACAATAAACCCTTCGTCTAAGGAGAAATTTATAGATATTGCAACCTACATAATAATTTGGAAAACAAATATAAAGCAGCTCTCTGAAATTAGCTATATTGGAAAAAAAACAACGCATAATAGCCAACAAGAAAAGCCCATAAAACGAGAAAACGAAAAACAAAAGAAGCAACAGATTCAAGACCGTTATTACCCGAAAAATAACTTGCAGGTCGTTGAAGTTTTTCTCCGGAAATGAATCCCACGTGGTCGCATCATCCAGCCCTATATCCGGATCAGATAGCATCGGTTCGGTCAGTTCCAGCTCCGGCGGTTCATACCCACTGCTAGCAAAATCATTCTATGTAACACGAAAGCGCGAAAACAAAATCCGTGTCGTAGGAATGTAGCAACCAAAAGTAATTTCGTTATATTAAGCCACGAGATGTTAATAATTATAATAATTAAGTAATTGCAAAAAATATGTTCATAATTGTGACCAATAAAGCGCAGGAGAAGAATTAACGACATTAGGCATACCAAGGTTGCCAAAAATACCACATACAATTTGGAGGATGTTTTATCGTGTCGATGTAGTATCGATGTGGTTGTGCAACAGCGTTTAGGGCAGGTTTGTTTGTTGATATCATTGCAGCAGTGGTTTCACGACAAGTACATGTTACGAATGGTCGAATAAAAATAGAGAAAAGGATATCGTAATACAGACATACGGTATGTAAGAAATATATAGTATCATTAATCTTAATTAAAGTAAACATAAATAACAACGCTGACGGAGCAAGGCAATGCAGTAACATGCAGAAAAATGGATTGTTCGAGTATGATGAAACTTTTCGCTTGCATTGAAGCATTTTTTGAGTTTCTCGTTGAAACTTACACCCGCAAATATTTAATATTTTCATTCCCAGCATGCTATTTGGTGTAGGTATTTCTAAACATGATAAAAGGTAAATAAACACATACGATTACCAACGACTACGCTACTATACTCATCAATAATGAATGTACCAAATGAGCAATCATAAACATTAAATGCCTATTTCTATTAGCTTCCAGCCTCTGATAACCACCAAGGATCAATATTGTCCTTGCATTCAACTGTTTTGTTTCGAACAATGCAATTAATGTGAAGTGATTTAAGTGCGCTTTATGAATACACACACGAGCCCCTCGTTAGTTGATATTCTAATCCTATTCTGATAGCAGTGTCTGGCGATAATAGTAATTAACTTTCCTTGTGAATATCATCAATAGCACAAGACTACTGTCATATGCATGTGATGGACTGGAACGTCGTGGCTGCATAGACTTCGCAATCGCTTGAATTCAACAACGATTGGTTACCTTTGTTGTTCACAGCTGGTCGACATCATCAAGAAGCTATTATGCGCAGATCATAATCATCGTCATAAAGCATTCCTTAGGCGATGCGACCGGTGACAATAATGACAAGGATGAAAATAATAGACATGCTTTCTGCAGTATCGTTGTAACCATGATTATCACCTTTATGATCACCGGCAGCACCAAATGTACTGTAGAAAACGGATCGAAAGAACCAAAAGCCAAATCTGAATTTCGAACCGTAACATAGATATCAATCGGTCATTTAGATTCGGTTTTGTTTAGCATTGCGTTGGTGTTGCACGAACTAACAGAAAAAATAATAAAAAGAGTCTTTTATCTAAATTTTGCTTGTATCAGCAAATAAATAAAATAAGCACTTATTATTTCTAACTTCAAAAAATAAAATGAAAGTCCTTGCTCTCGCGTTTAGAAACATATGTTGAATGTTAACAACATGTGAATGTTGATCAGTGAATGCGAATGTGAGCGAATGTTGAATGAATCTACACGTTTTATGATTTAGTTCCATGCCAATGTATGTACTCTTTACTCTTTAATGTAGTACACTTTACTATACACTTAAACTATCCAACACAACTTGTATACAAATCGGCAGAAACGGTGCAGACAAACAATACAATTTCACAATACTGAACGCGAGTGCAACGTGTGCAAAAAACTATCTAGCTAACTAATAATCAATTCAGCTGTACTTCAAACTGTAATAAAATCCTCCACAGCCACGCAATGGTCTAATAAACCAAGATCATTTCGTAGCCCCCTGTTTATAACATTCATTAAGTACCATTTGTGATTTTGCCCAAGAGCTTATTTGCAAGAATTGAATGAAATCTTGAATAATGTAACATACATCTAAATGTATTGTAAATCGAGTAGGTGGTATATAATCGGCAGCGCACGAAAGCTTATTAACGAAACTGATATTTATAAATAAATCAATTTCACTAATCACAACATTTTGCTAGACAGCTTAAGCAAACAAAAGTATTAAATAAATCAAGAATTTATAACGCATAATTTAGGATTGAATAATGGAATAAAAGCAAGGATTCTACATGATGTTCCATGTTTCTTAGTAGGGCAAACGTTGAGCGAAGCGTAGGGCTGATATTTTTGACTATGTATACAACCCGTCGTAATTGTTTACGTGTAAAACTTTTGGTTTGGTCTCAAGAATAACATTCACTTACCATTTCCGGACCAATAAATGGGAATATATTACTATACGCTTACAAACGATTTTTCGGTCAGGGGATACTTATATATTATGCAAAACTGCAAAACCTTTCCCTCGCCTACTTTGTTATATTAACTTCGTTGCAATGAATTTCTATAACCAAAGAACATACAAAGCAGGCAATCAGCAACATAGCAGCAGCAGCAGAAACAAATATTGTCCACGGAGAATGTAACAAACCTACATACGCTTGTGTAGCCATTTTGCATAATTTAGCACCATTTCGTAATTAACAACCAGTGTACACCGAAAAATTGGGGAAAATGCTGAAGGTTGGCAACTTGAGTGAGAGATAAAGCATATTGTAATCGGCAGATTTATCATTGCCATTTTAATAAACTTTTAATAAACCGTAAGAAATAAAGAAAATATTTACTCCAACGAATGCTGTTCATAACGAGGGAATACATTTCTATATTATATTCGAAATATATTTCTGGTTTTGGTAATGGGGTAGGATCCGAAGCCTCTTGAAGGTTCTACAGGCTCTCCTACTCAGCTGCCATTGCGTCCCATTCTCGCTGTGTAGAGTAATAACATGTGTCATCGCGTATCCAAACTTGGGTACACAGGCTACCCCTTGGGTGGATGCAAAACCTTTCTCCCGGGTCTCTGGGCTACCTTTACGTAATTCGGGCAATTCGTGTCTCTGGGCTACCTTTACGTGGGGGGCACGATATACTATGCTGTAACGAGGGCCCACAGAGGTACTTGGAGGTTTGCGCATAGGCCAGTCACCCTGCCTCAAGTACCCTGCCGTCAGTGGCGAATCTAACAGGGTGTAACAGGCATTCGCAACCGTCAAAGGTGACGATCTACTGTCAGAAAATGAACACACAACTACAAGCGAAAGGTGGAACGCTATAAAAATGAATATTATCAAATGTATCAATGCCACTACCCCACCACATCGGAGCAACACCAGATCTGGCTGGTTCGACGAAGAAAGTAGACAAGTGACCGAACGAAAGAACTGTGTATACCGAGCAATGTAGCAGCAGCATAGAACACGGGCATGAGCAGAGGAATACACACAGCTCAGACGGTAAAACAAAAAAAGGCCACCGCACCTAGAAACAACTCTGGAATAACTCGCGGGTGCAGAAACGTCAAGTAATCAGAGTACGCTACGGACACGGCAAAAAGTTTTGCCAAGAGATGGCAGGAAAGAAGAAAAGATCCAAGCGTTTATTTAATTTGTTTGGATTTATGATAACATTATGCTTCACCGCTTTTAAAGAGCGAACAGATTTTGGAAGCTGCGAAAGTACCGTTAAACATGCATTATTGATGTTTAGTACGAGCGTGCGTTGCTTTTGCTAGATTGTTTTGCTAGATTTTGCAAAAAAACAGTTTAACAGTGTGAGTATGAGTGTGGTATCAATCCTCAGAAGTCTCACAATGCGGCGATCCGGAAAATAACTTTTCTTATCATAATTACAATCATCACGAGATGCACAACCCATACCCGAACGCATCAATCTTCGATTTGATTATGCATAATGGAGGCGCCTAGTAGATCTTATAAACAAATAAAAATGAAATAGGAACAACATGATCCGAGTGATTAAAACCATACGTCCCAGCTAAATTATGAGGTAGATTATTGTGTTTTTTGTAGTCTGGTTTGAAAAGTTTTTTCCTTGCTTCTAATTCAAATTCAACGGATGTAGTCCATGAGGAAAGATGCTGCAATTTATCATCCAATTAATCAAACCAAAGGAGTTCTATTCGTACGGCCCCTTCTCGATCATTTAATCTTCTTCACACTTTGTTGAAATGGCAACGTTATTATCGGTGTGATAGAGGCTAAACTAGGCCTTCATCGACAGTAAAAACCGGACGGAAAATGAATAAAAATGTCAACACGGAGATAGTGTATGCGAAAATAGAAGCACCGTATTGGATGGAAAATGGACGAAGAAAACAAGCAAATTTTTCCGAGTGGAGGAACATCAATAACATCAAACGATAAATCATTTGCTGTGTAGGAACGGATGTTTATCCCGTGTTTCCCCATTTTTTCTTGTGTCGTTTGTTTGTTACACATCGTTTTATTTAGCTCATTACTTAATGCGTGTCGAGCATGCCTTCGTAGGTAACGTTAATGAGTGGGCTTTTGTGGTAAAGGAATTAATTACCTGAAGTTGATTGAATTATTCATCACTGATACATGGAAGTATACACCAGTGAAGTATTTTGCATTTAAATTTTGAACGGAAGAACACATGTATTAACAATTTTACATATTCATGTAATTGGCATTTCGTCAGGGCCTTTTTCACGAAAACACTGAAATCATACAACGTGTGTTATATTTTTGCTCTGATTAAAAATTATAATTCAATGCTGTTTTTGAGACTTTTTTTACAACTAATATAATTAACAAATTTCAATATTATAGCATAAGGTATTATTTACAGAATCTTTCGCTATCTTAGATAACCAAGACTCTAGGACAAATTATTCCTAGCTACCGGCCTTACAATAAATAGAAGTAATTGAGCACTCCTAGTACCTGAGTATTCACACCCGCGGAGTAAGAAAAGAATACCCAGGAAAGTTGTACCAGAGATTATCTCGCAGATCGCGAACCGCGAGCCCAAAAAATCTACTTTTAATTATATCAACAAATATTATCCTACACTAATGGTTAGTTATACTGATTTTTCCGTATCTAAGTATCCGTATCGTAAGTATCCGTATCGTAAACATCACAATTCATTCACATCAAAAACGGCGTTACAGCTGGCAGAGAATAACCTAAGAATGTATACGATTACTCGAACGAACCAAGCAGAATCGGAAATGACACAAACCGGAGCATCGTATGATACCTTATCGCTAAACAAATTAGATGATGAAACTTTTGCAACGAGCTAAAACTGGATGCTTGGAATTTTCAATGACACAGGTTATGAGTGAGATGTGTGCGTGCACACTGTGCACTGCACAGCACCACAGATATCATGATACGGATTGGCTTCTGTTTATTTGCCTCGATCAGTGCATCTAGTGTTCCGAGTTCCGCTAGAACAGGAACTCTTGCGATGATCGTCGCTCATTAGACTCGGATGTTATTATATTCTGCTAAATGAGATTTTAATGAGTGAAGCAACGATACCCGTCTAGCTGACAAGGGACGATTCCCGTCTAGCTGGTTTTCAAGTCAGACGATGGCATTCGTTAGGTAACTTTTACCTCAAACTAAATGGTGGAAGAGGTCTTACAGCCATACAAACCTATGAACAAATTAAATATCAAATCACAAATGGGAATGTGATATCAATTGAATAAAACCACTAAAAATGACACGAAGTTGTTCCGGACTAATGTGCTAAAAATTCCACGAAATTAGCTTATTTAACAAGAAGAATATGCTCTTCTGAAGATTTTCTTAGAGCATAGGAGTGATAGTAATGGCACAGCGATTAGAAAAAAAAACAACCAAAAAAATCTTTTGAAATTTATTATTTGATTTCGAGAAAACAACAGGAGCTGTACACAATTTTTACCGCATAACAGGTGTGGATTTTTGAAACTTTTTGCCTATGCTCTTCAAAAAGGATTCATGCTTCATGAAACTAATCCCACATTCGCATGGCAAAAAACCGCTTTTGTGCCGGAGCTTGTTATTGGCTGGATGTAAACGGTGGAAATGGATAGTGCACACCGTATACATATGGCCATGGATAAATTTTTACGATCCAACTCGACGCGTCATATCTTCTACCACCAGTGACAGTAAAACTGAATAAGTGCTCCGAAACGCGGTGCTGGAAATTCTCTATAATCAGGATAAATCTGGATCTAGATATCTGGGTAAATTATCAAGTGAGAAACTGTTTTACTCTGCACATTTTAGAGGTGTGGACTGTATCCCACACATTCCGAAATCGTTATGAACAGCATCAAGAGGGAAAATATTGTTGAATCGTGAAGAAGCAAAAACAAAGAACCAAATATATTGTGCCTACGATAACAATACTCGCACCGCTTAACGCTTAACCACTAACGGTAACAGATAGCGATACCACCATTTATTAACGTTGCAACAAGAATTCTCTATCGATAAGCTACGATCGATGGATGAAAAAGACGATTCGAAAATGCGCATCCGTGTCAGAATGTCAGGAATGATTAATAGATAGAGGTCGTCCCGATTAAGCGAGAGAACTAGGGCATGCAAAAAACAAATGAGCTATGAGAATGTGAATTAAGGGGTGTTAAATTGATCCAGTGATGTAGAGTTTCATGTTCCCACTGCTTTGAAAGTGGTATATATGTAGTGGGTTAATGTACAGTGAAAGCAGAAAAAACACCTAGAATAAAAGATGCACTTTATCGACGACAATCGGTTCACAATCACACGCATCCCTTTTATAATATAAAATATTTCGGTGTGATTGTATGTGTGCGTCACATGTTGTCATGGATGGTAAAGGGATGGATCGTAAAACAACAATTTAACAAAATTACGAAACATTACAAAGAAGTCGAAACCGAACCTACCTGAAACAATGGCTGATCGATTTTGGCATTCGCTGGTATTTGCACTTTGTACATTTTTTGATCAAACTCTGGCGCATGGTCGTTAACGTCCTCAACCTGCACGACTACGCGTGTAGTCGACGATAACTGCGGATCTCCGTTGTCCATAACCAGAACCTATAATTAAAATAATATAAAGGAAAATTTAACATTAGCTATGGTGCGAGCTAACAACAGAAAGACAACAAACATCTTGGGTACATAACGGTTAAGTTTGTGTCAAATTGTAACTTATTATCTAGAATCGACTTCGCTGGCTGAAATAAAGAAAGTATTTGAGAAAGGCCCGATGCTTGAAACCAGAGATAAGCGTAGATCATAAAATTCTGAAAATAAACAGACCCACAGCACGATCGAGACAAACGTTAGTCTTCACATGTGAGGCAAGTGTAAGCGGCACTCTTTGAGGGACATAAGCGAGTAACACTGATCTGCGCACGAAGTCCAACTTATTTACACGGTGTTGGCATCTAGGATGCACATGCGTGCACAAAAATGCATTAAGCATAGGGCTGATGAGACCACAAGCCGACACTGCAGGAAACGGATTTTTTTGTTTGGTAAGGACCAAAGCACAAATAATCAATTTATCCCACGCATAGCATATTACCCAACTCATGTAAACTCGTCGTCGTGTCGTGATTCTAACCAACACATCGAAACATTGTTAGTATATAAATAGCGACATTTTATTTAATTAAGTTAGATTTAATTCAGAACTTTAACGGAGAACGTCACGTCTTTCGTTTGATTTTACTTGGCCTCTCTTAGAATTTGCTTGAAATCTCATCCGGGTCTTCTGCCCTCATTCGAACTGTTAGAGTTTCCCATGGATACACTTTTGCGGCATGGGTTCCCACGTACCAAAAACAATACCGGGAAGTTTTATCAATTTGGCACAATAACCCCTTTCAGGCAGGAATCCAAATCCTATCTGTTTGCGGTAAAGCTAAGGACTTGAAGGACATTCCTTCGCGTGGCCTGGCCGGAGTTTTACCATCAACAGTGGGTTTGAAAAATAATCTAAGAGAAGTGACCTAATCAGTGTCAGTGTGTTGAAAAGCCATTTTAGTCCTAAATTTTATAACGATTGTATAATTCAAATTGCACTATAGGTATGTTGTAAGGTAAACACATGTTTGAACATACAGGTAACGTATATTAGATTCGGAGAAAACTAAAAAAATTAGCATATTTTGAAGCATGTGCAAAGGGTTTTTTTTTATTTTTATTATTTATTTTTTATTAAGAGTTTTTTTTATCCTTCAATGTGATAAATATAAGTGTATTAGGCTGATATTAGGCACAGGTTCCATACGACAGGACCGGTACAAACTCCAATCACAACGCGCAAGATTAAGAAGAGTGAATAGCCTTGTTTTAGATAGTAATTTTATATTATTGCAACTTGTTAAATACATTACATCGAATTAATGACACGTCTTGTTGTGTTTTCTTCTCCCTAACAGTCATGCAATTCAATGCTATCGATTTTAGAAACTAAACACAAATTTACTTTATCTCTTATATGCAGTTCATGTCCTTAAACTTACCTCTAGTATGTGTTCCGGTTGATTTTCGCGATCCAACTTTCGAGCCGTAGTAGTTATAAGCCCTGAACAAAAGATATGCATTATGAAAATTAATTGACAAAAACGGTTCATAACTTCATACAACCAACAAAGATATGAAAATAACCTGTCCTAAGTCTATGGTTACATCTATTTAATATGCCAAACAAACGCAATAGAATGGTTTAATCACAAGTATTTTGAGAAAAACCTTGCAAAGACCATTTGTAGCTAGAAGAAGACAACACACCTTTAATCTTAAACTTAATCACCTTAATCACCTGGATCACCTTTAAAACTATCTTAAACGCCAAATGGCAAATAATTATTTCAGCACCGTTTTATCCTTCCGATTGGCAATGCAAGGTGTACTGATATTTGTTTCTATCAAAGTTTGAAATGTAATCCCTTTTTGAAGACGATGCAATGTACGCCAACGAATCGTTGGAGTTTTTCCTTTGAATTTTAGTTCTTTTTTCACCCTATCTTTGATATATGTTTACAGCTAAACCGTAACCGAAGATATACTTTTGTTTCTTTTGCTATTATAACCAACATAATTAAATAGTTTGTTTGAATCTTTAGTTTAACAGGAATTGAACAGTATATACAAAATATACAAAATTAATGATACGAGGATCGACGATCCGACCATCACATGACTCGAACTGCTTCTTGATAGAAATGCTCTTGAATGCATGTTCTAGTTCAAGTATTTGAAATGCTTCCTGTTTCACCTGTATTTATCATACTTTCGCAATCGTAGTTTTTAATTATACTTCGCAGCGCCATCGAGACAACATGAGTTAAGAAAAACTTTTTCATCAGTTAATTTTCGTGACAGCTCAATTTTTTGAGATATTTCTTCCAGTTTGGATGTAACAATCCAATTGAAATATTAAATTGAATTTACAATTTGTTTGGAAAGCTCTGGGCAGCTAAGCACAGAACTTCAAAATGCATTCAGAAAAACTGGCAGGAGATATTATATATTTATGCTTCGTATTTTATAGATATGCATGCACTTAGGGGCTGGTGTCAATTAAACTATACATGGGAAAATAAAATTGATTAAAAAAAAGCATTTTCTTACAACATCTTTCTGTTTTGGTCCTAACCCTTCGGCGAAAATATGAATGAATTTAAATATACAGTCATAAATCGATACATAACACCCTATAGATGTGTGTGCTCGTTAGCTAATTGCTTACCGCTGGTGCTGTTGATGGCGAAGTAACCCTCCGGATTCCCGGAAGTAATACGATAAGAAATCTGCTGCATTGAATCTATGTCTCGATCTTCAGCCACTAGTTGTAGGACCTTCACGTTCGGAGGACTGCTTTCTGGTACCGAAGGATAGTATACGGCATCCTCGGTGAGTGGCACATTATCGTTTTCGTTCTGTACCTCGATGTACACCTGAAAAAAGTGGTATAGTAGTATAGTAGTGTATATAAGGGACGGATTTTTAAAATCTTTGGTACAGAAAACAATTTTTAATGGCATAGAGAAGGTTTCCACCAGGGAATAGTCACGCAATTAGGATTTTAACCAGAGTACGATAATGTACAACTTACCTGTACGCAGGAATGCAGTGGAACGACTGCCTGGTCCTGTGCGCATACTGTTAACCAGTAGTTCGGCTTCGTTTCCAAATCCAATAAAGCAAGAGTGCGAATTATTCCTAATGAAATGAAAATAGTGAGAAAGGAAACCTTAATGAGCAATACATCAGTAAAACTTACAGTACATCACCATATCTAATTGATTACTCCGATTTGTATATAAATCTGTTTCCCTTTCTAACAGGACCGAAAAACAATGTTTTAAACGCTAAGACTGACATAATTTATTTAAAATAACGCAATGTAAGAATGTTGTAATTAACGTGAACTTCACGAATGTTGTATAAACGACTTCTGAAACTTTGCGACGTGTCGTTGCGAAAACGTCTGCTTTACGGCTACCGCCCCTATCGACCACTTTTGTGTGATCAAAGCTTTCAAATGAAGTTGTTAAATGCTTATTAAATGTCTTGTTGCTATGCTATGCTATGCTATGTATGCTGGGAAAAAACAAAACGGCGCATGGATGGAAATTCATCTCCTTTGTCATTTAAGGTCGTTTTGTTGCGTCTTTCCATCGGTTCCATATCCGATGAGAGTGCAAAAAATTTGTTGCACTTTTTGTAATACGTCCTAACTATTTCATATGACACCTTGTACTCTTCGCTGTTCCCCCGGTGTCCACGGGATGGGGCTTCTTCAAATCAAAAATACCACACCACCTGAAATTTTGAAATTTTATATTTTGAGATACGCATTGGCCGCAATTGAAGCGTTGAATATAAACATAATACAAATACAAAAGACACAAACGCTTACATTTTTGCTTTTGCCCATCTGACTAGCTAAAATAGTTGAGTCTATTTGCCGGTTATTGATTGCCTTAACAATCAGGCCAAGCAGAACACGTTTATCATCGGAACACACTTCGCTTCTTAGATGAATGTCATTCTGTTGACAATGATCCCCCGCCGGAACAAGGAACGTTTGGATAGCGTGACGAATGAGCGTACAACCATCGTCTTTACTGGCCAGAATAGTATTTATATGGATTAGTATTATAACACTACGCCAAGCATGCGACAACTTTTCCATTGCCTGGGAAAAGCCCCAGGCTGGATCAGACATGCAAAGAATCGACTGAGCCAGCAAGACAACAAAGAAAATGATAATACATAAAAGTCGGTGACGGTTTCGTAGAATGACGAGAGTACGGTGAATAATGTGACGTTTCACTGGACATCTTGCCGATATGGAACAAAAAATAGCCAAAAATGCGGTACAATTGGTTCGTTTTCTTATTTTTTTCATTAGAACGACAAGGACAGGTAGCGACTAATTTTACCACGTTACCGAATAGGAATAGTCCTTGCTATGAGGTAACGATTTTGGTGGGATTTTGTCTCGGTCCTGTCGTGTGCGACCGGTGCCGCTAGCAAATAAACTACCGGGTCGTGAGTTCGGTACGAATCATTAAGAAAAAAAACAGTCTAACAGCACGGGAGATCCATAGTAATGAGAAGCTCCTTCGAAATCTTTACGATGATAAAAATTTGATACTCCCGATAATAACTTTTTCATCAGTTTGACTCCCGATGTTTGATAAATCAGAACAGAAAAAAACACTCAACAACATGAACTGCTATCAACCGTTAAATTTATTGTTAAGGGTAAATGTAAAACGGGAGTAAAAATAGACCGGAGAAACCTATGATCGTTCTAAGTTTTGGTACTGAAGTTCTATATAACTGTTTTATGCATTGCTTTTGCCAATATGTTGCATTTAAACTAATAGAATACAGTGAAGTACCTCTAACATGCAAACTAAAGGGACCGATTATTTTACCGTGTATTCAGACGCTGTATAATCTTAGCAATTATGCGTACTTTTTCTGTCTAACCAGCGATTACACGTGATTTTCTACCGAAAGATTTCACGCTAATGTCAAAATCAATTATGATAGCTACCCTATAATGATTATTATGGTGCATAATCTTGGTGTAATCTGCAACCGTTTGCAATGGTATGTGTATTTAGAACTCGATATGAAAAGAACATACATTTCAGATAAAAAATGACTGAAAAATATATCACAAGAAGTAACCTTTTCAAGACAACACAAAAGTGAACGTGAATTAACTTAATCATTCCAATGACTAAATTAAGCCACTATCGAACGTTGCTATATTCTCATGCTTGAGCACATTTCCTTGGCCAACAAATTCCCCAAAGGCCAAACAGCAAGCAAAAGGATTTCCCGTTGGCAAACCGGAAGCAAGTCGGTCGACCACAATGTGTGTAAGGATGTTTTCCATGGATTGACTGGAAGATTTCCGTCCGTATGCAAGATGCCGGATTTCGTTTCCTGGTTCTGAACAATTTATAATCCTTCTCTTGTGCACGTACAGACGGATGAAAACGCGCTGGAACTTTATTTGGTGTTTGGCATTTGGTTTCCGTGGACAGCGACCATTAACTTATTATGCCTGTCTTGCGATCGACAGCATGTTCAGCTAAAGCTGGAAAACATAACATTTTCAAGACAATGTCAAAGAAATCCAAACCACCAAACTCAAGTGAGTAGAATGTGGTAAATTTTATTTAACTTTTGCCTGAATATCATTATCATTTGATATTATCATTTGCTGCGAACACCAGTGACCATCAGTCAAATTTTACCTAGCATCAGCAGATTTAGAGTGCAATGTAGTCAATATTATTTACACTTTACTGCTCATCGAGCATCTTATTGTACAGAACTCGAATGTAAATGGCCTTAGGTCAATTGACTTGTCTTGTGTATCGTACGACATTAAGATACGAATGGTTTTACTTCCAGTTGGTAATACATGGTGGCTCCAGCAGTAGTTTGAATGTTAAGAAAACCCATTCCCGAATGCAAATGTAACTTTGTCATGCGGAACAGCGAATGCCGTAAGCAAATATACTGGGAACATATATGCAACAATGTTTACCCATTTAGCAGTTAGATTGGATGATGATGTGATGCTATGCTTGTCATGCAGAAATTAGATGAAATTTCAAGCATTCCTTCAATATCTTAGGTTTAGTACTTTTATTCCTTTTATTCACAAGCGCATCTGTGGCAAGGAAGCGATTGTTTGGGAAGTCAGTCAAAAGCGGTGTTTTAAATACGACAAACGCCGTGGTAATGTATTAATATAATAA
The DNA here is from genome assembly GCF_943734725.1 of Anopheles marshallii. NCBI lineage: Eukaryota > Metazoa > Arthropoda > Insecta > Diptera > Culicidae > Anopheles > Anopheles marshallii. The sequence goes on along the minus strand of NC_071326.1, from coordinate 92,255,942 downwards.
AAATCCCTTTAGTTTAGTTAGTTTATTCGATCTTCACTTCTTGTCGGTTGGCGAATCACTACCTCTCTCGTCTTCGTGACGTCTCTATAATAATCTTACTTGTTCGCACAGAGTGACCCTTATTTTTAAACTTCATAATATTCTTACATGTATACAATATTTGTAATATATTTGCCAGAAAATAGAAGCAAATTAGCATACAAATTACTAGGCTGAATTATTCTAAATGAGCATTTTTGGGTTTTTTAACAATTTTTTACAATAAATATACATTGTTTAAACGAGTTTTTTTTGCATAATGAGGGAAACGCTGTAGTGGATTTCAAGCTCGTTGCCTCTAAGAATGAATGTGACTGTGGGAATGTGAGCATATTTTGATTGTCATATACATCTGCTCTAGTCGCAAATTTTGTCGTGTAAGTAAACCTAAATGTATTCGTAAAGCGAAATTAATTATCTGGAATAGTAATACACTCCGAAATTATTATCATTGTTATCTGTTCACCCACAGGATTTAACAAAACTAACTTTATACCTAGAACTAAACAAAACTAGAAAGAAAGGATCATTATGAATCCTTCCTAACCATCATGAAATGGTAGTTATGATTGACTCTTTTAAAGTGGATCATATTCATTCAAAATTTATTCCGGGTTTTCCCTACTTTACATTTTCCCTCTACACTATTAATTAGAAATAGGATTATAAAACATGTAGCTAATTCCCATTACACAGTCACTTCAAGACTTAATCAGCTGTTTAAGTCTTCAGTTTTTAAATCAACACCGTAGCAAATTTTCACTCAGCAATTATTTTCGATTCGTTTGTGGTTTATGACCAGACGGGTTTCTTCATACTACACGATTCTACTTTAGCCACTTTTGACCAATTTTATCCCCAACGGCGAATTTCAGAATCGGGCGAAAAGGCGATTTTTTAAACGGATGGACAGCTAACAATATTATTTATTGTGTAAATCTCCTAGCGGGTGTGAAACAAAGCTTTCTTTCCTTATCCGGATGTATATGGAATAATATTTCGCCAAATTTTCGCCAAAACTAGAAAGAAAGGATCATTATGAATCCTTCCTAACCATCATGAAATGGTAGTTATGATTGACTCTTTTAAAGTGGATCATATTCATTCAAAATTTATTCCGGGTTTTCCCTACTTTACATTTTCCCTCTACACTATTAATTAGAAATAGGATTATAAAACATGTAGCTAATTCCCATTACACAGTCACTTCAAGACTTAATCAGCTGTTTAAGTCTTCAGTTTTTAAATCAACACCGTAGCAAATTTTCACTCAGCAATTATTTTCGATTCGTTTGTGGTTTATGACCAGACGGGTTTCTTCATACTACACGATTCTACTTTAGCCACTTTTGACCAATTTTATCCCCAACGGCGAATTTCAGAATCGGGCGAAAAGGCGATTTTTTAAACGGATGGACAGCTAACAATATTATTTATTGTGTAAATCTCCTAGCGGGTGTGAAACAAAGCTTTCTTTCCTTATCCGGATGTATATGGAATAATATTTCGCCAAATTTGTAAATGGGGTCCAAAAACCCATGTTCAGCCATTTGTACAGGATGGTGCCACTAAGAGTGGGTGTGATGGATTGGTGAGAGCTAATGGTGTTGCCATCTCTCCAACCTCTAAGCTTCCAACAGAGTTAGTGTCTTCATCATAAGGGAATAATCCTTCCTCAGGTGGATTTGCATACATTTCGTTATCGTCGCGGTGTGTATTAGACTGAAGTAGCTGCACTACGCTTACGCATAGGTCATAGCATTCATACGTTCGTTTGAATGCGTTCTGGAAAACCAGACACGGTGCGATCATTCACTACGTTCGCTAGATAACACGGACACATACGAAGCTTATTTCATTAAACAAAGATAAATATGCACGACAAGGCATGTGCGCCCTTGTCAAGCCTCGAACGATAACACGTGTCGTCTATCAATACGATGTATCTCCCGAACTTAGCCACCGAAAATGAAAATGTGAATATGTGTAAGAGGAAGACTGTTTAAAGTGAAGGCCGTAGCCAAGCTAAGCTGTCATTATGCTACATCACACAAAGTATTACGACGCCAATGTAATACGTGATATTACAGATTAAACCTTTGCAATAATTTTTCAACCCAAATATGAAGGCATTAACCAGAGGAACTGGTTAAAATCGCCTCATTCCGGTTGTACCGCAATCCGCATTTTTCTTATCATTCAAGTCACTTCCGTGAGGTTGATAACACAGACTCTGTTATTTGTTGAAGATGTTGTTCCGGGTGTCAGACAAGAAGCACAAATTTCCAAATTGTAACTCAGGGTGATTCAAAATTTTAATAAAAGTTAGCTTACCGTAGGCTTACGCAACGAACGAAATGCTAATTGAAATTTAGGTTTCCATCAAGACGAGAGGTAATTTATAATGAAATTTAAGAGACGATTGTTGTGATGTATATTTTAGATGTTGAGTAATTATTTATCCTATGAAGTTTTAGATTTTACCGATTCTACCATCGTACACATTATACCCACAACATCATGGGTAAGTTTATTAGTAAATAGACACTTTTGTTTCATTCAGGATGGGATCGTTCATACATCTTTACGGTCGGCTAGGCCATTTTCCAACAAAAAAAAACCTTCATGATTAATTTTTGTTTCCATTAGAACAGTCAGGCCATATAGACTTATTATTGAATCATTTTATAGGATACAAAAACGTGCAGGAGATGTACCAACACGAAACATGTAATGCACAAGAACGCTACTGTAAACATTTATTTTAGTTATTATTATTATTATTATTATTATTATTAGTTTTCAGATAATAAAAGTTATAATAGAAGCGCGCTGGTGGTATGACGGTAGCGGCGCCGATCTTCACACGTATGAACCGTACCAAAATCCGAACTAATCTCCCGTACGCAGGACTGACTATCCAGTTACGGGAAAATTAAGTCACAGAAAGCCAGGAATGGCAGGTTCTTGTGGTTGTTGTGCCTATAAAGAAGAAGATTATCTGCCCATTCGCAGAAAATAAAGAAAAAGTGTCAAAAATGCTCAGGTCACAATATCATCAAGAGGAACAATTTGTCGTCTTATACAAAACCAAGAAAGATAACATAATTTAATGTTGCAAAGATGCCAGCTGAAACTGCAACAGTATCACAAAAAACATGTATTTACTAGTATTTTTTCACAGGCGTTGCGGTTCGCCCGACGTAAAACTGCACCTGTCTTTATTGCATTTTCTCGCCCCAAACTTCAGGGCACTATTTTGCTATGGTATTTTGTGACTAGAATGCATGAATAGGATAAAAAGTTTATTGATTTATTGATGATTTATTTAATGCATTTTTAGACGACATCACACTGCCTCCACAACATACGAGCGATTAATGCTAAGTGAAATAAGAGTGATTAAGAGAATAAATTTAATTTATTCTAAAAAGAACTTTGATTAAAAAAAATATATATTTTTAAAAGTTTTCTGCACGTGTACTCTGCAATCTGCAATAGGTCAGATTATAGAATCAACTAGTTTTTACAGATCTCTAGCAATAACTTTAAGATAGACATATTTCCAAAGAAACAACCTAGAGAACATAAATCCAAACAGAATAGTATGTTTTTACTTTAAAATTACTAACCTTATATGAACTTAAAAATATAAACACATATTTATAATACTACTTGAAAGAAAATAGTGTATGGTATCCTTGCTTTATGAAATACCATTTCTCTCCACTTCAAAAATCAGATTAACCCTCAGATATGTAATTTAACCATATCACTTAACTAGTATTATCTACTTTGTTTTCATTGCGCCAGTTGTGACATTAGTCGGTTGAAGCCTTTGGTCAAACCGAGGGCGCAACACAAATCACTCTCCTAGAGTAGGACTGATCGGTGAGTCCCGCGCGCTAAATAATAATGATTGTCACTCAAATGCTGGTAACTATTCAGTAGAGTATAGAGCGTAATAGACATATTCAATTCGGTGATGAACTTCGTTTACAATCAAATCACGTTGGTAAATTCGTTCTACTGAACTGCTAGATCACAATGATCGGTGCACATCATAAATCAGACGAAACGGTCTCTACGAACAAGGCAGTTGTGTAATGCGAATCACACACTGTGTGATTGTAAATCAGGCAGTAAATGTCTCGCCTCACGCTACATTTGACGAGTTGAATCAACATTGTATTTACAGGGTTTTCGAGTATTATTTTAAAATATTCAGCGACATGATGTGTTTTGTTCGGGCATATAATTGACTCGTTCAGTAAATTATTGATTTGTAAAAAAGACGCCGTTGACATGTTCAGCGGAAGTATTCGATTCTGTGAACGGAATTTATTTTTTCACTTTAAGCTAAGCTGCACAGTCTCAACATCAAAAAACCCACATTTGATTATAAATTGCAAATAACATAATCATCATCTTGAACGATTGAACAACTTGTTGTCTTCGGTATATGCGCCAGTTCATCAAGCGCCAAAGATATGCATATGCTCATAAGGAAGCTTAATTAAATGCCATAGTTACAATAATATTAGCAATTATAAGAAATAATTGCTTTGCACGTTACCTTCATTCAAGAATGCTGATAAAAAGCACCATGAAGTTATTTAAAAGAATTAATTACTGTTACCGCACACAGAATTGATTTGACGTACGTTTGTGTACGTACAAACGTCTCTTATAGCCAATGTATAGTAAATTCTATGCCTCAATTCTTTAGAAAGTTATGTTCAAACTACTAGATGTACAAATAAGTTCTATCTCAAACAACTGTAAATATGCCATCACATCTTCCAATCCGATTCCACCAATGGACCAACAATTCGACGATTTCCAGCGGGTGTGCAGAAATACAGAAAATAAACATCTATTTCTTTTCGTGCTGAATGCACATCAACATTACCCTCAGTTTTGTCTCCTTATTGCCCACACCGACACAACAAGTCGAGGTCAACCGACTACGTGGAATTGTACTAGCAGGCTTATTTGTCCAATCCACAAACAAATTACGATTATTTCCGTCGGAGATATATCTCTGGCAATAGGAAAGTAAAAAGGAATCCTGTGCACGCAGCAGCATAAGCAAAACAACAAACGATATCCTTCGAACGATAGAAGGTACGTCGTTAGCCGTAGTATTAGCAGTAGAATTAAGGGGCTTTTACCTGTTGTTGTAATTTGATTCGATCACATTTATATTAATACCGTACCGGTAAGGTGTGTTGGTCATGGAATAAACTCTTCGGTAACAATATCAAGCACGCAACACCAGTCTAGTCGCTCGTACGCTGAACGCCGAAACGAAAACAGGTGTCGCAAGTAACGGCGACGTTTTGCTTTGTACAAGTTATTTGTAGAAATAATCCTCCGCAGCCTAAAATGTAACAAGATAGCTTTGATTTACCTTTATCAGGTGGCCTATTGCTCAAACTTGGCTTGAATGGCATGAAGGTGCCATCCCTTTTGTTTTATTGGTAGTTTGAGGCAACGGATACTGAAAGCTTATGAACGGAAAACACAAGTTTAAATTGCTGTGCTAAAATTTCGTTCTCCTAGTAACGTTACAATTATTTTAGTGATACCAATCATTGGCAACGACCGGAAGCAGTCAACGACCTATTTAGTCATTTCTGCGTTAAGTAAAAAAAAACATAACTGTAAGTCAGTGATTGTACAACTAATCATTGTTCTGTTACATCTGGTATATTCGTCATTGTTCTCACACTCATATATTAAAAACGTGGCAAAAACTCGGGGAATATATGAGCCAAAAAAAACAAAAGATTTTGGAAAAGTGCAATCTATACAACCACCAATACCACCAAAAGCATGAAGAATACAAGGAACTGGAAAGTATGCACAGGCTAACCAGGCTTTTCTATAAATATGTTGTCGTCCGTTTTTATACGGTCTCGTAGCTTACGCCTTCGTATTCTCCTTCTCATTGGTGTAAATTTAACGGTTAGCAATGGAACCAACACATTGCTAACCGTTAAATTTACACCAATTAGAAGGAGAATACGAAGGCGAAAAATTGTGTAAAAAGTAAATAAACAACAATATAATTACAGTAATCACTATAAAGCAATAAAAGATAAAAGATATCGTGGCATCAAAAGCTTAGTTTACGGGATTCAACCACTAGCACACACGGATACAAAATAAAAAAATATGTTTTTGTTATAACGAAAGACATTTTTTTGTAATCATTTCTTAACATTTCATTCGAGATACCACTTTCTTAGTAAGTCATTAGCAGTCCACAAAACTGTTTTCGAACGACTACAGCATATTTTATCAATTTGTATCCATGTGTATCAGTGGTGGAATCCGGTAAACTAAACTAAACCTACACTTTCTGCGCCTAAATTTTTTATTATTATATTTATTTTGCATTAAAGTAAAATAAATAAAGTGGCATCATCTTCCTCCTCTGTAAGTATTATTGGAACTTTTGTACTTAAAAAAATATAAATATTTATGCAACGAAAAGAAAAATGGAATTTGTACTGTACGGCTAATTATTGTATGAGGAATTTTCTTTTGTTCGAACAATAAACTGTTGGTGCTAGTTGGGATTAAAATACCAACCCTCACTAAATTAGAGGTGAAAGTGACCTAGGAGGTCCAAAACCTCTATAAACAATCAAGAACAACAACAACTCTCACTAAACAGAACAGTCAACGTCATAAAATTCCATCACATTAATTAGAATGGTGTATTTGATGATGTTACGCATTTGATATGCGATAAAGTTACGAATTTTTAGAAGCTTAAGATTTCCATGATTATTAAGATAATAATGCAATTTTGTTGATACCCTATTATATTAACCGTTCATAACAATCATTACTCAGGTACATTTTGTATGCTGTATAAGTTGTTATTTCTTTAATTAAAATGTTGATCAAAATACTAATCCTATATTGTTTGCGGTAGTCGCTAAAATCAAAATGCTACCTTAAATAAAAGCAAAGTCATCAATTCAGAAACATGTACAAAAACTTTCTTTTCTTTACAAACTTGCAATACCTTGACCAATTTCGGAGTGGTAAATGTGAAGGAAAATAAATTATTCATTCAGACTACGTACGTAGTTGCCTCGGGACGAAGTAGCAAGCAATAAAAATTTGCATTTTATGCATACGCTTGAAGAAAGAATGACTGTATTGGTGAGAAATATTGAAATTTGTAACCATTAGGGACCAACATTCGAGCACCTTTGCAACCTAAGCGAGTGCCTTTAAAAATCGATATCGAATATGGACTATTTTATAGAGATGTAATCGATTCAATAAAGGCAGGTCATGTTTTTCTCATGTTACTATATATAAAAATAGTACTATTGATAAAAGTGTTGTTGTAATTTGTGTAAAAACAAATACTAAAGAAGAATCATGTTTTACCTTTTTATTTCAAGAATAAAAACTGGAATTCCTTGGATCGTAAACGATTAGAAAGAGCAATAATTCGTAGATAGAAAAGAAGATAAGTATAGAACTGGCGATTGCAGATGAAGAACGCGTTATTGTTTCAGAACTAAATATTGGTCTATAACCAGAAACACTTGAGAGCAAGGATCGACTGGAGGAAAATCTGGACCGCCATTTAATTTTATCCAGCCGAAGCGGAAGTATACCTAGCGAAAGGTACTGTTTCACGGTTCACAAAATAAAATGTATGTCATCCAACGTGAAACATATTCTAGATTAATTAAATAGTAATAAATTAAATAGGAATAGTAAAAAAAGGTCATACTGATATCCACGCACATGACAGAATGATTCGTGCAGCATTTCCGACATCTTTTCAAAACAATACAACAATGTACATCCATACAACACTGCTGAATAATCTCAAAAGAACGAAATAAAAAAAGTACCTCAGTAAAAATACGCTTGTCTGACTGTAGTTAGTCATTTACAATATGCGAAAATAATGGTCATAAATGTAGTTCAACCAATAGTTTGAAACATATGTAAATTGTAGGGTACCCTAAACCACCAAATTTGTATATCTCTATAGCGTTGTAAGTTATGAGCAATAATTAATGTCAACACCAGTTATGAACAGCTGTTGGGATTGATGCGGATTCACAAACCGGCGTGAAATGTCGAATCGAAACTTTCATTGCAATGACCTACAACATACACTATGTACGCCCTTGTGAATGAAGCAATAAATTGTACCGGAAACAAGCAAAACAATCGCTTACTCGGTGTTGTAATCGACTCCTAGGGTAAGGCTGTAATGTAAAACCAGTCTTCAAAATTGACAAACAAGACGAATAGTTTGATGAAGTCTGGCAGTTAAGGCTTTGAAATACCGCATATTCGTGCATACGATAGGAAATTTATTCCACATTTGAAGATATCTGGGCAAGTGGGGTATAGTAATTCACCATGACACCAAACGCGTGGGACCATGATAGAAATGAATCGCCTATGGCCCCCGGGTAGTGATTTATCACCCCTAGTTTCGTAAATAACTAAGGTTCTAAGTCATGCGTGTTTAAACACCGGAAAACATGCATCAACAATACCTGATGAACATAATGACGCGAACAGGCAAAATATTAGCAATATCATAGCATGAGCTATTAAAACAACAAATAAATGAGAATAGTAATAAATTCGGAAAAAATATCTTATGAAATGCTCCTTTAACTCAACACTATATTGATAATATGGCAAATGCCGTAATTATGGAGTAAATAAATAATAAAAATTAGTAAATAAATGCTCCTTCTTTTCTTTTTTCCAGATATTATATGATAGCGAGCGATGGAGCGATATGGAGATGGCGATGAAAGCGAGAGTTTGGTTCAGGAATGTCTCTTCATAGTTTTGACTGTCTAATGCTACGTCGATCCTGCACCATAAATAATGAACGAAAATAATAGCGATGAAACAATCGCTATTGCAAATCTGGTTTACCCTTTTGTTTCGATTCTTTTTCCGCATTGGAGCAAAGTAAAAACGAACAGAAACAGACAAATTTATCACTGAAAAATGCACTTAATGATTCAAGTGCGTTATTTATGTGTCTCAATGTTCGGAAAAACGTAGATACATTAGGATTGTTTTAATTATTTTCATCAGCTTTCTCGGCTAACAAAATTTAACTTTTAGAGAGAATAAAACAAAACTTTTGATAGAATTTTGGTGAAAATGTATCTACTACCAGCATATATATACCAGGTAGCTTGATGTTTATATCATACGGAATGAAATGAAAAAGGAGTAACTATGTTTTTCTTATTAATTGTCCGGTAAACTTTCAACGAAAACCCATTAATATAAACTCTTATTGAATCATTTTAGTCGACTGTCGACCTAACGTGTAGATAAAAGGTAATATGGTAACAAATGTTTGAGCTAATATAAAAAAAAAACAAATAATAAAAACATTTAAAATTAAATTTACTCTTCGAACATAAACTAAATTTACTTACCTTCGTTATCGATTGTAAAGATACCGAGTCCATCGCCGCCTTTGATAGAGTACGTAACACGAGAATCCGGGCCAGGCAGATCAGCATCTTTTGCCAGCACCTGCATCACATGTGCACCGGGAGGTTTGTTTTCCGCAACTGCACCCAACAACACATAATCCTCAAACTGTGGTGCGAACCTATTCTCATTTACATCAATCACCTCTATAATTACCGACGTTTCTGACGACAAGGACGGGGTTCCGCGATCAATCGCCTTCACGATCAAGCTGTGCACCTGCCGTTCCTCGAAGTCAAGCGTCCGTGCCGTTCGTATCGTTCCCGATTGCTTATCAATACGGAACGTACCCTCACCGTCACCATTCTCACCGAAAGTATATACTATTTCGCTGTTCATGCCGCTGTCAAGATCAACAGCGGACACTACTGTTACTAAAGTACCACGTGGAACATCTTCTCGAATGCGCACGGTAAGGTCAGGCACCGAAAATTCCGGTGCATTATCATTGATGTCATCTACGGTAACGCGCACTAGTGCATCAGAGTATAGAGCGGGAGTGTTTTGATCACCACCACCATCGGTAGCACGGAGCTTTAACTCGTACACCTCTTGACGTTCACGATCGAGTGGAGCAATGACGATTAGTATTCCAGTCTCCGAATCTACCAGGAAATCTTTCGTGTCCGTCACAAGACTATACGTTATTTTTGCATTCCGACCGAGATCAGCATCCGTTGCATTAACGCGAAAGATAATCGTACCGTTGATTGCGTTTTCCGTTACACGGAAACTCGCCAATGACTTCTCAAACCTGGGTACATTATCGTTTTCGTCCATAATTGTGATAGGAAGAATTTTAGAAATGGATTTTTGTGGTTTTCCTAAATCATACACAGTGATATTTAGGAAATACTCATCTTGTCGTTCACGATCTAGATAACCGATGATCTTCAACTCGCCGTTGTCCGGATCAAGTCGAAATACGGAATCATCATCTCCTCCAGATATACCAAATACAAGCTTGCCATTGTACCCTAGATCCCGATCACGTGCCTTGATCCAAGTGATAGTTGTGCCGAGTGGAACCGATTCGTTAATCTTCGCCTCGAGCGGCAAATCAACGAACTCGGGTGCATGTACGTTCTCGCCGTATCTACTTGGCATCATGGCGAAATCATCCATAGCGCCACTTACACCTGCTTCCCGACCGGGCATATTGTTACGTTCGGCCGCTGCCATTATTTCAGTCAACCGTTGGGCTACTCCTGTTTCCCGACACTCAAATGTAGCACCATCTTCTGCTTTCAGATTTGCACCCAGGTTTTTCCTATTCCGCACCAAACTGATCTGAATGCGGGAAGTGTCCGCGAAGTGAGTCCCATCCGTTGCGGTAACGTTTAGCTCCCGCTGCTCCATGCCCACATCGTTAAGATCGCATCCGACTGAAATAGTGCCAGTTACTGAGTCAAGGTTGAAGCAACCATCCTCAAACCCAGACAGTAACCGGTACGTGACCACACTACCATAGTCAAAGTCAAGCGCTGATAACGTGAAGATCTCTGTTCCGATTGGCGTGTACCGTGGTATCCTTCCTAGACAATCGATTTTTTCGAACTGTGGTCTATTGTCGTTCACATCCCGCAGTTTGATTACTAGCTGCATCTCAGTCTGTCTTCGGTAAGGTAATCCCCAGTCCGATGCTCTCACTCGAAGCACGTACTCTCGGCGCATACTTTCAAAGTCGAGCAATTTAGCTGTTCGCACTGTACCGGAGAAATGATCTATATCAAATGGGACATCATTCAGGTTCGCTATACTATACGAAATATATGCATTCTCGCCAAGGTCCTTATCTCTTGCAGTGACCTTCGTTACTGACGTGCCTGCCGGTTCGTTTTCATCAACATAGATAGTCAGGTTTGTTGTTTCGAAGATGGGATCGTTATCGTTTGTGTCCTGTACATTGATTTTCACCTTTGCTGATGATTGTTTACGGGTGCCTGGATTTCCCTGATCGATTGCAGACACAGTAAGCGTATAAAATGCTTTCAATTCCGCATCTAGATGAACAGCAGTGTAAAGCATACCCGTTTCAGGGTTTACTCGAAACTCACCACCCTCATTACCACCAACGATCTCAAGAAACACCTTCGCGTTCTTTCCTTCGTCACGATCTGTCACTTTCAATCGTATGACGGGCGTATTCGGAGGCGACGTTTCCGGAACGGATACCTCATATATTTCTCTGTTAAATACGGGCGCATTGTCGTTGATATCTGCCAACCTGACCGGTGTTACGATGTAGCTCTGTTTCGGTGGTACACCACGATCAATAGCACGAAGCGTTAAATTGTAACCCGAAGGCGCTGTTTCGCGGTCCAGTAGTCTGTGTACCTCGATCACGAATTCTCCTGGACGATCAGTTGGTTTGATACGGAAGTGTCCATCGGGATCACCGTCGACGATGTCCAGACTCTTGACCTGCCCATGTAAACCCTTATCCTTGTCTGTTACTCGCACAATACCAAAAATATTTGTGTTGGAATTCTCCAATATATCTGGTAATGCTTGAACATAAATATCCGGTGCGAAGAGGTTCACCTAAAACATGGGAAAACGAAAAATTACGTTTTAACACATAACATTATTCTAACTCAACTTGCTGTTGGGAGTGGAAAACATAATAATTTAACTTATACATGTTCAGGGACATCGAGGGCTGCTGATTATGTATGATTATGATTATTAACCGAACCGATTTAGATTCATTCAATAAAGTACAGGAAAAACAAGACAAAAATTGTGATTTTTTAATTTCGATGCATTGTTAAGCAGTTGCTTAAGTATCTTACAATGATAATGAAAATTTTAGAATAATTTATCTTAAGACAAAAAATATGACTTGTTTCTCTAAAATAAACAACAATTTTTTTTTATTTTCAACAACTATTCAGCCTCAAAAACTACACTTTTTACAAGAAAGAAAATGAACAACGTTCTTTGCACGCCTCGCAAAACACGATACTTGAAAAGCCTAGCGAAGTGAACCTTAAAAAATGCTTCCATTCGGCAATGTCAAATACTGCCGTTAACAGCAGTGTCGCAAAGCAATATTGCCAGCAATATCCATTGCTCAATATTCTACTTAATATAATAGACGATTCTTCAATATTTCTGCCGAACATGTTGACGTCTTCTTTTTCTTTATCGTCACAACAACCTCAAGAGAATTAGGCCTGCCATTTCTGGCTTTCTTCTTTTTCTTTATCGGCACAACAACCTCAAGAGGTCCAAGCCTGCCATTTCAGGCTTTCTGAGACTTTATTTACCCGTCCTGCATACGGGGGATTGGTCCGGATGGGGTGTTAACATGTTAACGCTACCTTTGTTTTTAATTTAAGGGGGGTTACTTCTTTTATTGTGTTCGGTTTGGAGATTCGTACCGCTAGACTTGCCAAAACCTTCTGATCTTAAATTTAAATATTTTGGTCATTTTATACAATTTTTTGGTGCTCAAGCGAGCTGTATTCTACTACCCGTCTTGATCCGTTTTCATTTTTTTTGTTGTTTTTAACGCTAGTAGCGTGAACACTATATACATAGCAGCTGGCAGACTTACCTGTAGAACTTTTATTTTGACGCGTGCTTTGCTCGCTTGATTGCGACTGGTAGATCCAATGCCACGATCATTTGCAACTACCGTCAGCTCGTGTAACGCCCGTTCGGCGAATCTTAGTGGACGGGTTAACGTAATCACACCTGTCGTTGGATGTATTGCAAACTGTTCTGTCTCATCCTGGATGCTATAGTATATCTCACCATTCAGCCCAAGATCTGCATCCTCCGCCACTACATGCAAAATGCTCTTGTGCAGTGGAGTATCCTCCGTAATCGCTGCCGAATATTCGGTCGGATAGAACAGTGGGCTGAGATCGTTCGCATCCAGAACTCGTACATCGATTACTGTGTCTGCTTCCAATGTTGTACGACTCTTACCCTCACGGCGCACACCTGTCGCTTTTACCTCCAACCGATAACTATCCCCTTTTTCTCGATTTAACACGATGTTGTTTGTTCGCAGCCGGATTGCGAGGAAGACGAAATCACCAACTAGGCGCTCTTCGGCCTTGAAAAACCGATCCTTATCGCCTGCCACGATCTTGTATCGGACCTCTATATCAGGCATCACGTGCAATCCCATACGCGATTCATTTGGTGGCTGAACAGCGTACGTTTTGATGACGCTATTTTCTGGTATTGACACATTGTAAACCGGGTGGATAAAGCGAAAACTGTACGATGGTGTGGGAGGAAAAATAGAACGCTCGTAGCGAACCAGTTCAGGAGGTATCCTTTTAATGTCATTGCTAGCACTAGTACCATAAACATCGCCACCACTGCTGCTGCAGGAAGCGTGATTGCCTGGAGCACGCGCTATTACTTCCACCAACGCCAGGAGGAGAAGTGCAAATAAACGCGCCCGCGGCAATCGGCCCAAACCTGGGATCATGTTTAGCTAGCTGTTAACTCATCGTCAAACATCAGAAGAACATCTATGAGGAGAAACAAAAAAGAGGAAGATACGGAACTATTAGTAAGGCATGACGCATCGACACCAAAAACGAACGATAAAAAAGAATTATTTCATTTTTACTATAAAAGCTAAACTTGAGGAACTGGTGAGTTTAAGTACCAAAAAAAAACATTTAATTAGACATATTGGACCATTAGACACTACCATGGAAGAACTCAACTTTTGAATGAAGTGTTCTTACATATGACGGATTATTTTTTCTCACTACTCTGAACGGCGTATTCATGGATCAAGTTTGTGTTAAAGTTTTCGAACGTTATTAATTTTTTTTTAAACTTTTACACGCTTCATGTATCTTTTTTATGCTTCATTTTTAGAAATTCCATCGAGTATCCTTTCATTCCATGATTTTTGTGTGAATAATGATGTAAATTTTAATAAATAACCCAATTGACTATTAAGTTTGTACAATTCTTTCATTAACCTTTAACTCACCCCCCCCCCCCCCCCCCCACCTTTCGATTCAACCCTTAAGAAATTTGTTCTGAAAGCACCTCCTCCTCTCATCGAGCACAGATCAACAATTTTGAACTTAGGAGTGCCATTCCGTCCAAAACCTCCAAGGGGCTTGTTCCGCCACTCACGAGAAAACAAGCGCATGTCTAACTTTCCTTACACGCGACAAAGAGGGATTTTACAGATGCTGTGTACTATGCTATTGAAGATTTCCAGAAAGCCTCAGAGTATGAACAATTCATAAACATCCAAGTCGCTTAAAGAAATATACATATACTTCCCGTCCTTGTTTTCATACGTTACCTCCTAAGCTCCCGGAAATAGACGGACTAATTCAATAGCCCAACGCTGTCAGATACACAGGATAAAAACAACATAAACCAAAACTATTTAGAGAGGCAGATGCATTCATATGCTCACATGCATACACATCAAACTTGTATACACATTTGTGTGATTGGAAAACGGGCTGTGAATGGTTTTTTTGTTGTTAAATCTGACTAAAAATGAAATACACAAAAACACAATCATAGAAGGGTATTCAGGGGTATAATTTATATTACTTTTTCTCACTTTTCTTCCGTTAGGCTGTAAAAAAACAAAACGTGACTGCATTTCATGAGCACCTATGAACACTAAAACACTTCTTTACATACATTCAACATCTCATCTCAACTTTAAATGGGTTTCGTTAAGACGGACAGTCTTGAACATCTGTTTCGCTGCATGATTAAATTTCGGTAAACAAAAACCCACCCCATGAGCGACAAATCCATAAATGCAGTCCACGTTACTAACACATCAACACAAAAAACACTGGTGCTGTGCAGCATATTTCGGTTTGGCTTTTAAAGTAAAATGCATGGGCACGCGTTACACCAACACTCTGAATGCGGCTGTGCCGACCATTCACAAACACACACATACAAGCGATACACCCTTTCGATCTTCAAGTCTTCAATTTGGGGGTAATAAACACACGCTTGATGGAAGCTGAACGATCAGAGGGTGAGGGCGATGAACAGCATCAATTTTGCCAGCAATGCAGCTGCTGCTGCTGACTGCTGTTCTTGGTTGAATTCCAAAAAGAGACACATCAAGCACAGAGTAATTCTACGTTAACAAATATATGAACATCTTAACTGAATGCGCTATGGATGCGCCGGCAGGTTGCATACCCCTTCAAAAACAATCTGTTGTAAGCAAATACACACGGCTTCACGCTCTGCCTTTGTATTAACACTGTTCTTTTTTTCACACTTCTAATAACTTGCCTCTTCTGTAAGCATCATTCACATGAAAGCAACTGTAACAAATTTATCCTTAAAAAGATCTTCCATAATCTTCAGGAAAAACATATTTAAAACAGCAACAGCAACAAAAAAAACTAACCCACCAGCCCAATATCGCGAGGGGAAACAATAGAAGAATGCGATAGCACCGCAAAAACTCTCGTCATAAGCGACCGCGAGCAGCAAACTAATGTTACGTGCAGGAACGGGACACGCACAGAGCCCCGTGCGCCGTTTTGATAGTGTTGGTGAGCGGGGCTTTTAAAGAACAGTTTCATTGTTGTGTGTGTGTATACATGGTATAGAGGTGGTTTGTATGAGTGAGTAGTTTCTTTATGAATGGTAACATAGGCAATATGTTTCACTTTGTTTCTGTTTTGTTTCTTTTTTTCTTGAAGTATTTTTACTTTCTGATATTCACGTTCGAGCGACCAGGCCCTATGTCTTAACTGCACTCATTTTTCTCGCACACACTTTTATTGATTTAAATAACGTTTGGAAGGACAGGCGAAATCATAGCACTACTATTGTACGATGATAGCTTCTATAGAAGGGAATTAGGAGAAATAGGGCGTAGGGAATTTCCTAATATTTTGTTCATGGGCATATTAGGTACATCTAACATTATTTTTCTTGCGTTTGCTTAAATAAATGAAAATAATGGAAACTTCTCATATCGGCCCGGTCAACAATTTGTATAGAACATCATCAATAACTTTGGGTTATAAAGGAAAATGAACGAACAAAAAACACGCTGTAGTGCCCTTCCATAAGATAAGATAAGCTACGATGCTTTCGATGTTCCTATACGTAGAAGTAACGTCGGATATTTTCATACAGATTCATCACAGACCGTTCAAGAATAAGATAAGATAAGCTACGATGCTTTCGATGTTCCTATACGTAGAAGTAACGTCGGATATTTTCATACAGATTCATCACAGACCGTTCAAGAATAAGCCTAATTGAAAAGTAAACGAAAACATAAGGTTAATGAGTAACTTTATCTCGAAAGAAGGTAAAGAGGAGGAGGCAAGGAGGTAAAGGTCTTAAGGTATTGTTTTTCTGTATTAGGCACTTTAGACAAAAAAAACTTGATTGGGAACTATTGGGGATTGGGTAGGTATGGTAGGGATTTGTACAAAGGGATTAACCTTAGTATGTACTGATCAGAAAATCTGTCTTTACTCATTTCCAGTGCTCGTTTATATCGTACGACTGCCTTTTCTTAACGTTTAAAAAAAATTAACTATTGTAGTACACTGACGAAAACTGTACATTCTACAACACATATTTTAATATATACATAAATCAGTAAAACGATAATCCTGACAGGACACCAATTTCATGTTTCGTTCTTTATACAAAACCAAACAATTAAGATATATTTTGATTTAACTGAACGGTGATTAGATTTTGAAGCATTGGATAGCTGGCTAACATTGTTCTAACCGCTTATCTATGAAACTCTAAGTGTCTTCTGTCTGTGATCGCCTTAACCATCCATCGAATGCTCTTCGAACATGAATTCAATTCCAGCACCGAAACCAAAACCATAATCGTTGCAAATCACATGCACATTTTAAATAAAACATTTCCATTCTACATGCTTTGATCGCACGCGCCTTTCTAAAATGTGCTGACATACACTTCATCCATAGAAACCGGGGATTCGCAACTGATCACCAGGATAAAAAGGGATTGAAAAATCTTTTATAGCCAGTGACAGTGACGCGAGTAACGGAATAAAACAATGGAGTCTTTTGCAACATTGAAACTAAAATAATCAAAAATCAACAGAATAGCTTTGTATGTACAAAGATATTTTTAAGTGAAGGAGAAAAGCAGTCACCAGCAACCGGAAACATGCTAATGCATTTTCTATCATTGCATCCGTGAATTCATCTCGCGTATCTACTTCCGCCCTGTTCTCTCCTCCGCCCCGTTACTCATCTATTTCATCTATTTGGATACCGTTTTAACATATATTTTTCTGACTGATTACATGTACATTCTTTCTGAACTCCAGCTCGCAAAAATAAACCCTACTAAAGTGGGTGAGAATACGGATTGAAACAATTCGAGGAATTTCGATACATATTCTCACTTTAAGCCAAAAGTGCGAGATTATCATAGATTTGTATTGTTTTTTTATTAGCATACCGCCATGGCTGTGTGAAGAGTTTTCTGGAGAATCTCAAGGGCCGTATGCTAACGTGTGGAATAACAACGCTCTTTTTAAAGTGATCGTAACTACATCTTTACTGCTTAATACTGGGGTTTGCCTTGCATCACAACTACAAATGACAGTTTACAAATTAATCATATGACAGTCTGTTTTTTTCCTATTATCAATTCTTTCTAGTTCTATTACGATATGATGTTTGCAATATTTTTGTATTTATTTCCCAATGATTTGTTGATTAGCCTCCTTCATTCAATCCGTTCCCTCTAAGTCAGACTCATTATCGGCTACAAAAACAGTTCGCCGGAATAGACGGACTAAGTTGCGCTGATATATCATCACCATATACAAAACGAAAACATAAGAGTAGTATAAATCGAATTTTAAAAACTTCATAATAATTAGTTGCTTCGTTTTGATAAAACCGCGATTTAATTATTCAAACTTCCAATTAAGCTTACCGTTACTAGCTGATTCAACTAAGAATAAATTGATACTTCCAATCACTCATCATATGATAATAACGAAGTATGGCACAAGGAACGACAATTGAACAGTTGTTCTATCCTTTTTTCGCACTATCCCTCTCTTCTGAAATATAAATCTGTTTTATTTTGTTAAGTATTCCTATATCTTGAAATCAGTATCAATCTATTAATCATCCTGTCCGAAGGTTAACCGAGTGACCAATGCAATCGCCCAAACCACATCCCGGTTGACCATAGATTAGGAACTATGAAGCATGTAAAAAACGAATGTTTCTTTCAAATCAAGCATCCCTCGAGCATTTGAAATGGTGGCATCCCAAGAGTCTTCATATCCACTCCCACAAACACGCAACGTATACGTACAAACAATCAAACAGTATGTATAACTTGCGAGAAAAAGTCGTCCCGGATCCAGTTTGTGGTCGAAAGTTTAATTGAACGGAACAGCTACAGATTGAGGTTCGGTTTACGGTTTCTTTTGCTTACGATTCCTTTTACTTCGATATCATTGTGACGAGTGAAATATTATGAGGCGAAAGGTTAGACGTTGGTGACGACTATGATGCCGCCAACGATGGTGGTGATGATGGGTGAAGGTTTGCAAAGCTAGAAGCGGTCCGTTTCCACCAGATGGAGCGCTTCGACAAAGTAAATGGTCCCTAGAGAATGTGCATATAGATGCAAAAAAACGAGCACACACACATAAAACACAACTAAAGAGTTCGCGAGAAAGATGAAATTGAAGCAAAAGAAAAACCACCATTGCAAAATGTCGCTCGTTGACATTCCAGACTTTCTTCCAATGATCAAATTCAACTAGAATGCTACTTAGTTCAGTTGTTTCCCAAATGCACATTTGATGGTTGTGTGGCAGAGGGTCTTTGTGTTTATGTTTTGCATAGTAAGCCCCTTACCTGCTATACTGAAAGTAAGTGTGCAAGGCAAATGTAATAGCGATTTCACCTCCAAGCGACTGACACCCCCAGCATGGACCCAAAAGCTATGTAATCTATGCTAAATCATATGTTAAACGATCCGCACGTATTTGAATGTATTTACCTGTCACTGCACTCAATTTACATGTATTTGCAATCATACTGGAGATAGGCGAGGATTATCGTCACCCCATTTAATAAAACTGTCTGTGATTCAAACGATTACACGATATACAACGATTTCGTACCACTGCCATTTTTAAGCGTAGTATTATAGTGGGCGATATTACACATCCGTTATTCAATCTAATACAAACTATTCAAATTACATATACATCATACGAATACTTGAATTAAAGTTGAACATGGGACATCTAAAATGGAAGCGAAAGCTTAATGTATATAATTTACGAATAAACTCTTCATTCGAATCCTCATACATGTAAAGTTAGAAAGTCATTTTGGAAAGAATATACTTACTTTGGTATGAGGGTATTTAACCTGTGTTGCACACAAAAAGGAATAAATTATATTCCTATATATAAGCTTCCTCTAGTGGGCGTAGGAACATTTTTATTAATCATCAAAAATGTTATATGTATCAGTGACTGAAAGCGTTCCAAATTTCAATCTATAAATTCTGTTATTAAAGTTATAACTCAGGCCAAAGTCACGTCACGTTCTTCTTAAAGTATGGCTAGGAAAGGTGGTAAATGTTGTCTAAAAACAGAAATAAATTATTTTCCATTGGTTGAGGAAAGAGCAGATTCCACCGGTATCAAATAATGGTAATTTAATAAACATAGTGTGTGGCATGCGTGCAATCTATGAATATTTCGTAACAGGCGAGCTTTAGTATTTGATCCTGCCAACTATTAGATTGTCATTTTACCTTCCCGAATAGTGCAGAATACTTTAGCATAAACATGAATATAATGAAATTAAATCCATACCAAGCTCAATTCAGTATCATGTCACTAACGTCGCTTTGATGACTTTCGACTGTTCGACTGTACACTATGTAATGAGAAAATTGCTCGCCGGGATTAGGAATCAGATAGAAATTACCATCACGATTTTTTTTTCAACTATTGTGCTTTGATTTAACCGAAGTATGTGCTGTATGAATATCACAAACAGTCAAAAGTAAGTAATCATTCTGTAGAATTAGCTTTTTAACATTTGAAGTATTTGATTCTTGAGAGCTTACCACCATGATTTACGCCATTGTTTAGCGTACCGATTTATAAAGTGCAGGTTTGAAGTACAATAAAAATGAAAATCTAATCATTTTTAAATTTATGACCTAGCCTAAATAACCATTTGCAGCAAGGATCAACATTATTATCCCTTTTTATGGCTACGTTCCTCAATCAATCGTCTCGTTTATTTTATGAACCCAGTTATAGAAAAAGGACTCTGCTATCTAACCATACCATCTGCTTCCAGTTTTTTTTTTAATTCATATTCGTACCCAATGTTCAAGGTTACAAGGATTAAATAATCCACCGCTGAGATAGAGCCATTCACACGTCTCAGCACAGCGCAAGGTCAAAAAGAGTTGATATGAGCGTATTTAAAACTCACATAAAAACCATTACAACTTTCCCCATAAAGATAAAAATTTTGCGCTACCTGTAGAAACGCTCGCAACCCCTGACTGTTTTAGACCTTTTTAAATTTACGAAGAAGTTTCGCGATTCCTTTCCTGGGCAAGTATCCTGGAAAACTCACACCATAAATGCTCTTCACAAAAGGATTAAAACCCATTTTAACCCCGGCTTCGCACTTGCATAAGTCTAGCGAGTATAATGAATTTCAAATCATTTTCATACAACCGTCTGTCAATTGTCAGCTTAAGCCATTTTACAGTATTATTTGTAGAGTATGACAAAGTCATCAATAAACAGTTACTAATCAACTAATTTATCTGACGACAGTGAGTAGAATAGCACATTTTTAAGGATAGCTAACTTTTTCGTCAAATTGTGTTGAATGTAACTGCAACTAAATTTGTGCAAATAATTTTATAGACAAAGCATATTTTTTATTTAAAGCTACTAACTTCATAATCTTCTTTTTTTCTAGCCCCTCGAAACCCTAAGACTCAGCAAAACAATATTTAAAAGTACCACATTGGCCGTAAATCGGTGTTCCACCAATCCTATCAGATCGTTTATAAATTTCTCATTTTGACCGGTTGGTCGGCAAGCGATACCGGCTGCTTTTAATGATGCTTCTGTGGCCTTTCCAACTGGTTTTATTAGACATGGCAATACATACCATATTATAGGCTTTACACGTGATCCAGATGTCAAGATCTACCATTCGCAACGATGGATTGGGTTCAAATTCGATTTTTGAAACCTTATTCTGTACACAGCCAGGACGTATATTCTCTTATGCTCCTCTATTTCTCTCGAATTAAAAAAAAACACAATTCTGCAAGACAATCATTCAACATAATTCACCCTATGCTTAGTAACCTGAACCACGTTTCACTCGGTTTGCAATGTCCAGCACACGCGGATGTCTTTTGTGGGACCAAAAATTACAATTACTCAATTGAATTAGATTTGCACAGTTTGTCTGTGTCTGTAAAAATAAATTTACGATTTCATATGAAATGTATTTTAAAAACTCGTAAAACTAAATCAGAGTTGGGCAATCCCTTTTTGAAAATTAATTCTACAAATCTAAAAAAACAATTGTTGCCGAAACAAACTTTTCCAGCGTTACAGACTACAGAAAAATAAAATAGTGTTACTTAGTGATGTTCTGTTTTTATGAACATTTGAGGTTGATTAAGATTACGCACTCGTTTGTGTTGAATTCTCGTTTTTGCACTGAACTAAAACGTATTTACAATAAAATCTGGATGATAGCATTTAAACAGGGTAAAAAATTGAAATAAAATGATAGAAATAAACACATTATTTCTAATAGTTATTGGCGTGGAAAAAATAAATTAGGTTCGATTGACTACGAACATTGGAGCGAGATTAAATCGTAGGAATAAACACATTTTTAGTCCCGCATTTCTAATTACTGTATTACTGTATAAACAGTTCGGTAAATTCTCCTTTAAAATTTTCGCAACCTTTTCTCTCATAATGGCCCTCGATGGCACCACCGCATCCAATTAGGATAATTGATACCTTCATTGATGCATTAACCGAACCAGCAAAGGTAAAAATGCAAATTAAATAAAAAACATGAACACTCGTTAACAATGACGTGATGATCGAATCTTCTTCCTTTCTTGTCTCAGTGTAGTCAACAATAGAACGAGAACCAATGTACAACTTGGTGGTGGGGTGAACAGAGATAAGAATATGCTTACCACTAAAAACAATGCTAACGTTATCAGCCCGATTTCCGTTCCCATGCATCTGATTGGAGTGCGTCTCTGGGAGTTGATAGTACATTTGAATTGCATCGTCCTGCAGCATCGCGAACGGAACACGAAAAATACAACAACACTAGCTAGCTACGACTGTGCGTCTGCCATGATGCCATGATGGTAGCGGCGCCTGTCTTCACGCGACAGGACCAGGACAGGCCCAGAACTATTGAGGTTGTAGTGCCGATAAAAAAATCAAATTCAACAGTGCTTCAATTGGTGCTCTTTTCCAACTATTTGTATCATTTCTTTGACTATAACTCATTCCCAGCTTTTTTCGTTTCCGTCTTCTATCGACTGCCACACGTTTTCGGTTTGTGGTCCTGTTCCTGCTTTAAGTTTACAATAGGCTATAGTGTTTACAATTTATAGGATCGCAGAACTATTTGAAGATATTTTACTCAAGCTTTTTGAAGATAAGTATAACTGTTATAAAGTATAACAGAAGTTTTTTAATATACTGTATAGTTTTAGTAACCATTGTTTTGCCAAGAAGGTAGATTTTAGAGTTAATAAATGTCAAATATTAAAAAAGTAGTAAGCATAATTAAAATTACACGTGATTGTGGAGGTAACAGCAATCTGATAATTAGGTACGAATTAATTTCGTTTGTCGATGCATCACTCCACACGCAAGTATTTAGTGAATGAGTTAAATTAAAAAGAACCAGAAAAGGAAAAAAATCACTCATTTTAACAAAACTTTAACGAAGGAAAATTCTACATCATTTCCAGTTTTGCTGAACCAAACTAGTGAAAAGTGATGTTTATTTTTGCGATTTTGCGCTCTGTTTTATACATTTCTTGAAAAAGCTTGAGTAAAATAGCTTCAAATAGTTCTGCGATCTTAAAAAATTGAAAACGATTATTACCTGCGAAAGTATCTCCGGGTGAAAGTAAACAGTAATGTGATGAATAAGGACCAGCTACTCAAAGGCTGAAAAAAAACTACTGTCGTAACCTTAACTCCAACGCTCAGTGCAAAATGAGCATCAATCATGTTTTTTACACCTCATTTTAGATGGCGTTCATTATAAATGCTCTTAGACGCACTAGGAAGTAGACGCCCCGTCTGAAAAAGCCTATTTCCAAGGAAATATTAAATCTTTTTAAAAGCAACTATACAATTGATGTGTACCACACAGTGGGAACAGAAAAATGTGTTATAAAATATGAAACGAATTGGAAAAAACGGTATTCTTTTTTTTCATACCGCACTACCGTATGTACCACAGAAAAAAGGTTTTCAAATTATTCACATCCTTTGAATTTCTTTTTCCATTGTTTGTTTTACTTTATTTTATTGACATTTGCTATAATGAGGAGGTTTAAAAAGTAAACTGAATAGAATGAGTTATTATGCTTGTAAATGAAATTTAGAAAAGACAAGCAAATTGTTGTAAAATGTCTCGGAAAAATAAGCCGAACAACATGTAAAATAACTATTTTTATAAATAATATAAAAAGAAAAAAAAGGCGTAGGATATTTAATATTTAAATGTTTAAAAACCATACTTAAAGCAACATTACGTGTACTTTGTTCTTTGTGCTTCGAATTAATTTATGCATTATTATTTGATTCGATTGATGTATAAACCGAACAATGAAATGTTGTTCTGAAAAAAAATACAAAGGAAGAAGAGTATTACACTATGATGTAATGTATCCTTTTAAATAGCTGTCACATTCTCAAGATTTTCATACAAGCTCTTAACACTGCCCGTTTATCAAAGCTGTAGAAATTACTTCTTAAATTTTAATGCTTACCTCTTAATATTAATGGTAAGCCTCGTAATAAACAAAAAATTGCTTATTATTGCTTCAACGTTTAAAATGTTGTAAAACGGTTTCATTCATTTTTTCCAT
Organism: Anopheles marshallii; assembly: GCF_943734725.1. Classification (NCBI taxonomy): domain Eukaryota; kingdom Metazoa; phylum Arthropoda; class Insecta; order Diptera; family Culicidae; genus Anopheles; species Anopheles marshallii. The sequence continues at coordinate 92,231,219 of NC_071326.1, read as the reverse complement.
CATTTTACTTCAAAATGACGTCAGATACCGAAGAAAAAAAAATTACTGCCAGTGTCCAAGGGCTCTACATACATACACACCGAAGGATGATATGAAATGAACATAAAATTACTAGCAATCCAACGGAACAATTTTCAACCGGAAGACCGTCTTTCATTCATGAAAGAAGAGTAAAATTCCGGTTAAATAGGGCCTTTTTTACGAAACATTCTTTTATATTCCTACAATTGTATAAATCATGGCAAATTGTAAAAAAGCTCTGTAAAAGACGTCGACGTCTGTTTTGGAGTGAATCTTCCTATGTCATCATCATCGCATTTATCACAAGCGATTGCACATTGTTTAATCAAGACAACCTCGATACTATAGAACAAATAATAGATAAATAACAGGAAATTTTAACAAAATGGTAACTTTACCGTACAAAATGATGAAAATAAAACAATTCTTACAATTACCTAACTTGTGCAAAGTTTTGCTCTTCGCGTAAAGTTCAATATATTCTTTTATTACATTTTCGTTTTACACTTTCTCTTTTATTTAGCATAAATAAGTATTTTCTTATTTACTTTATTGCATATTTACACAATTTTGGTCGTTTCGGCTTTCGTTTTTTCTTTAAGTAACAATTCCCGCAGTTGAACAGGCAGTTTTGCATAGAAAGGAGTAGTCCGAATGTGTTGCGAAATGCAAGATTTTTTTCTTTCTCTTGCACTCCTGGAAAGAAAAGCACCATACAAGAATACAATCTATCCCGCTACCAACGTTCTTAGAACAAACTGTTCAATATACAACTCTGATGAATTCCAATATCACTTTCATTCTTTTCAAATCGAAATTCATACCATGCAGTTGATATAACAGTTTTTGAAGCAGAATGCAAAATGCATTCAATATTTCAATAAAGTAATTATACTGTGTCAAGGGGTAGGCCAGACATCCTAAAATGAAACCACTTCCGGATGATCGAGGCAAATTTAATCGATTGCAAAAAAAAAGGCAAAAAGAATTAAATGAAAAACTAAACGAATGTTTGATAAAAGGACAGCTTCAATTAAGAGTGTCCTTAAGCGTCAACGCATATCCTTCCTATGGAGTCTTTCCCCACAAAGCTTTTCTCAGTAATTCTTCAAAATCAGTTCGTTGTTAAAAAAAAATGGTAGGAAAATTGACAAATACATCTTGGGCTCCTTAGAAAGCATTGAATTCTTGCAGTATAACCACCCGTTTGACCTAAATCTATGCCCAAATGGAATTGGGAACCGAACAAATCTTTAATCTTTTAAATTCGTTGACTGGTAAAGGTAGAATAAAAATTTCCTTTCCTGTTTTTACTGTGTTACTCCTCTGAAGCATATGAAATGAGCTTCAATGTTTTACCTAGCAAACGTCACAATTTTCAAATGGTTTAACATTATTTTGTAACATTTGCTTTCCCGAACAATATTGGGTTTTATTTACCTTAACTCATATGTTAAATGAATGTTAAGAATATTCCAAAAATTGTGTCAATTTCAATAACAGGAGATACGTGGCAATAATATGTAATAAAACCTCCGTTCCCCTTACCCGTGACCATACCGAACGTGCAGTGCTGTATCATATCGATTTATCATCACAGTTTCATCACCTACCATAACCCTAATACGCCAGAGCCATTTTTCACCCACGGACCAGGTCACGTACTTCCAGCAGGTGACGCAAAGCACGAAAGATTAACCATCTTTTGTAATTCGATGAAGTACCATTTCGTGACTCGTTCAAACTAACAACACAAAAACAAGGTAACCCAAGGAGCGACCACAGAATCCAATCAACAGACTTAGAAAAGCATATGATAAAAGCAACTAGAAGACAACAGTGCTGGAGTGGTGAAGCACTGCAACATATTTTCTCATCGAATTACCCATATTCCATTACCAAACTGCCAGCACATAACCAACATTCGATTAGTCCATTTTGTTCCCTTTATATGGGCTTCATGTTAGCTTCGATAAATATTTTTTTCTCAGCTAAACCGTAGTGATGCAGCAAGAAGATAAGGATAACTTTGCTGCTCGTCGACATAGAACTGTACGTTAATTCATCAACATATAGCTAAATAATCGCTGTGCAACCGGTTATTGATAGAAAACCGACAGGGAAATATGTGTTGGGTGATAGACTAGACATTCAACTGCAACACTACCATGTTTAAGGATAGTAAGATAGACAGTGCTTGTAGAATGATACCCGTAAAAAAAGAAATTGTTGCTTAATAAATTGTTATTTATTATTATTTTTTTTTTTCGTTAGAACGGCCGTATCGACTTATTTTACCACGTAGCTGGATAATCAGTCCTTACTACGGGCCAACCCCCCGGCCCGTATGGGATTTTGGTCCGGTCCGTTCGTGTGAAGACCGACGCCGCTACCATCATGCCACCGGGCTGCCTAAATTGTTATTCTTTAATATTTAATTTAAAATAAAACAATTACTACTATTTTTTCCGGTGGCATTCGTTATTGTGACATGTAAGTTTATTAAATATTCAAATCCATTACCATAAATAAAATAAAATAATGATAAATGTGATCTTCGCGCCTTTCTAGTCTTCAAGTATAAGGTGCTCTAAGTATACTAACTAATGATGTCATACTCGGTCGGTGGTTATTCAACAATTTCAAGCATTTTGTGATAGTCCAAGAAACAAGCCGGCATATCTTGATAAGGCAATAATGAGGCAGATCAATTGGGGTACGAATAAAATAGTTGAAGTTCTATTTCTTTCAATAGCCCTTTATTAACATGGGGGAACACATTGTTACATTACAACATTAGCTTGTAATTATTTTCTCGGGCACCATTCAAACATTTCGTTACCGGATGCACACGCTATCATTCTTCTCGGATACGATTACTAAACTCATCGATACAAAACCTCTACGTTGTGTCCAACTGCCACATAGCATTGACGTAACCCGAAAGGCCATCTGTGGGCTCAAGAATAACAAGGCACCAGGCGCTGACGAAATAGTAGTCCAACTGATCAAAAATGGAGGTGGAAGACGAAATTGATCAAATTATTACTGAGGTATGGGATAGTGAATCGATGCCTAGTGATTGGAATTTTGGTATCATCTACCCCATATACAAAAGAGGAGATAAGCTGCAGTGCAGCAATTACAGTGGTATTACGGTGTTGAATACCGCCTACAAAATAATCTCTCTTATACTACAAGATCGTCTAGTCCCATTCGTAGAAATGGTAGTTGGAAACTATGAGAGGGGATTCTGAAACAAAATTCAACCACTGATCAGATCTTCACCATGCGGTAGATCTTGGAGAAAATTGCGAAGCAGCAGCTACACTTCTTCCATATCTTCATCGACTTCAAGCATAGCCGGAGTAAAACTTTACGACGCAATGAGCTCTTTTGGAATCCCGGCCAAACTTACCAGACTTCAAGCATAGCCGGAGTAAAACTTTACGACGCAATGAGCTCTTTTGGAATCCCGGCCAAACTTACCAGACTTGTACGAATAACAATGACTAACGAAAAAAACTAATGGAAAACTCTCAGGGCTCTTTGCTATCACCAAGGGTCTGCGCCAAGCAGATAGGCTATCATGTCTACTCTTCAACTAAGCGCTAGAGAAAGCCATCCGCGACTCCGAGGTGAAATCTTTGGGGACCATTTTATATAAGTCAATCCAGAACCTGGCATACGCTGATGATATAGGCATCATTGGTTTACGTAGCGGATTGGAAGGAGATTGAGGAACAGGATTGACCAGGTGGCAGAAAACCTCGGGTTGAAGATTAACAAGGCAAAAACCAAGTTGATGGTGGCACCAACAGCGGCCCTGCTAACACGTACAGCGAGTCTAATATCTCGCCAGGCTTTGGTGGGCTGTTCACGTCATGAAAATGACACCGGACGACGCAACCCTTAAAGTCCTTTTCGATCGTCCACATGGACAAAGGAGGCGTGGTTGGTTGGTCTAAATTAAGATGGAGTGATGGCGACGCATCAACGCCAGACAGCCGGGATGATATATTCACAGAGTAAGGCTCGACCGTGAGCGGATTAGATGGCACCTGCAGCAGGCCAAGACCGCGAAGCGATTGTAGCGCCGAAAAAGTAAGTAAATAAGTTATGCTTCCTTAATTTCATGATATTTGGTATACGCTGCATGGATGGGACATCGCAAAAATAAAACGAAGGAGTTATACCTTCTTATGATGCAACGTCCACACAGTGTGTGGAGTTTTTTTTTTGTTGGTTTAAAAGTTTTTTTTTTCGTTTGTTTTTTAAGGTCTTAATATGTTAAAATTTCGGGCTCAGCGCGCTGTTTTCGATCTTCTAGCTCTACCTAAAAATATTTTCCTTTGTTCGTATTATGTCGCGAGCTCTTTAATGTTTATTTCAAAAAACCAAAATGTTTAACCACTGCACAAAAACGTTGCAATATAATGGCCACCAGCTTATAAAACAATAATCCCACTTGGGAAGGATGGTGTAGCGTATACCATGAAAGAAGCGTATATCTCCCTTGGTACGAGTGCTTTACTATGTCATAATTAAACAATGCAAGTTCGGGTTGCTGGGGATTGTTCATTTTTCCGAGCATTTGGAACATGACACAAAAACGGAACAAGGAAAAAACATTCCGTTGAAAATGTTTTGTGACCAGTAGATACGCAGGATAATGTGATGAAATTTAGGCTCCATGAGTCATTAACTTCAGAAAAGCAATACACCACCATTTCTTCAGGCGTAAAAAGAACGGTACCGAGCACCACTCTAGACGTTTTCATTAAAAAGGGAAAACACACTAGGTCAATTGTATTTCCAACATGGATCAAAAATAAAACACCAAACAAGTTCACGTGCTTGTCTACGGACAACTAGAAAGGTTTAACGTAATAGAATTACGTTACTTCTTGTAGCCTCAGCTGGTTCCGTATGTTTCTTCACACAACCACAGTAGATATCCATTAAACATTAATATCCAGAAAGGCGGAATATATTTTTACACTGATGTTTTGCTGTCGGATAACCTACAACCAGAGCTTCGTATCATAGCGCTCAAAAGCAAATCATCTCCCAAAAGTCTGACAAACCAAACTCAAGAGGTGCTGTCATTCCGGTGGTTGTTTGTATATATTTTTCCATCTCTCCATGTATGTGGTCTTTCTTATTCCTTCTCGTCCATTACGCTGGTGTACCATTTTTACATTCCGAAGCGCGAACAATGAAAAAATGCCAACAGGCTTGAATTAACTGAATGATGATGGCACACACTTCCCTTATGAATGAGAATTTCATCACCACAACCATCATTACCACATCATAGTTTGAAGTAAGATACCATGAAATAAACAGAACAGAAACGGTTGTTCTGCCGATTAAGAAATTCCATTTCATGAGATTCAATGGAATCTACATCAACATGAGTCGAGATGCTGACGAGAGCAGTGAAATCGCAAACGCATTGGAGATGGGTCACAGTGTCATTAACAAAAACTTACAAACCGAAAAAATCATGTTGTAGAAGGCAACCCCCATTTCCATTCGAATTTATGATCCAATTTTTTTAAAATTTAGCTGGTTGAGTACCATAGCGAATATCTTGTTCGGAAAAAATTCAACAATCATGAGAAAAATACATACGAATGAATAAAGAACACATATTTTTTAAACATTTTTCATGTATTTTCTGCATAACAACATCCCGAAACATAAAAGCACTACTGGTGAGGTGGAGCAACTCTGCAACACAAGCTATGAACGAGAAAACATTTCACTGTTGAAACTGGGTAAAAAACAAGTTTCAAAAGAAGAGGTGTGCACGTGGTTCATTCTCCAAAATATACATTATTGTGTGTAGGTTTTCCGCTGTTTTTTAGACTTATTTCTTTTTAGCAATTTTAACTCAAATGAAAATGTTGAGAATAACAATGCGTGAACATGCGATGACAGATACAGGATGATGATAGACTCAATTATGGTTAATAAAACATCTTACGTAACGATGTATGGACGAAACGGTAATAGTGATGGTTGTAGAGAAAATGGAGATGAAGGGGGGGAGGTGGTTGAAGACGATTGATGGGGAGTGATGGTCGTAGAGAAATATGGGGAAAACTATATATATATATATATATAAGTAGAGTTTGACAAAGTCGCAGTCGCAATTGCGACAATCGCTAACTGTGTAGAGACAGTCTTATATGCTTATAAGAAATATATATCTATTTTGCGAGGCCTTCGTAGCATTGGAAAATAAACCTAAATGGCCAACGCCATCATGCTAAAGAAACAACTGAAAGCACTATTTTCATAAAATTAAATATTTGTTTTTCTACATTTTATCCCATGGAGAATATTTAACCTCTTGTTTCTGCGTAAGAAAATTCATATTTTTATCAAATTAAAGTGTTCTTTTTTCTTCTTAAACGGCAACAACAACCTAAAGAGGTCCAGGTCAACCATTTCTGGCTTTCTGTGACTTTATTAACCTGTAACTGGTTAGTCAATTCTTGCTACGGGGGATTGGTGCGGATGGGATTTTGGTCTGGTCCGTTCGTGTGAAGCCCGGTGCCGCCAACATCAAGCCACATGGAGGCAACAAATTAGTAAAGCGTTCAGCTTGTTTAAAATTCTACCAGATACGAAACAACCAGATAACGAAAAACCCCTTTTCGACAGGCAAAAGCCCCTCTTTGAAACAGGCGTTTTGATCTTCATCCTGTTGTATGTTACGTAATAAAAAATTCAGCACACAAGGTCATACAAATAGCAAGAAAAACCATACCAATCGATATAGTAGTGCATACACATAAAAGTAACCCTAACTGCATCCTGTTACATGATGAAGCGACCGTGCACTGGTAAGTGTGCACATATTTATGCAAAATGCAAACATCTGCGGTGGTCGTTATGCTTGTTAAGTAAATAAAATACAGTTCCACCAACGTTCCACACCCGCCGGCCATGCTTGCCGTGTGTTTGGAGACCGATATCCCAAACCTTGAATGTATGTGTTTCGGTGGGATGCTTGCATCTTATAAACAGATACATATACACCACCACTATTATTAAACGACCACAAAATAGACACTACCTATTTGAAGAAAAGAAAACCCAATACCAGCAGAATGTTCATCCCTTTCAACTATTTTTCTATTTATTGCTTAACACCGTGCTCTTAAAACCGTTACCAAATTCTCGCAGGCCTCTCTCTCGTAACCCCTCAATGATGCCTAGTTTTTGTGTGATGAGCAACCAAATCGATAGTGCAACATCAACATCGAAGCTCGTTGCACTGCATTTATGCTTGGTTTGCAAAGTGTATGCGAAAGTACCGCCTTACTGTTCAGTGCTATATAATCACCAGTAAAAATAATTTGCTCCAGTGTCATCCATTCACCAACGCAAACTCATCATCATACACCATCTAAGTATCTAATCACAAACGAGCGGCATAGGTTGGGCATTTTCGGTTGTAAATAAATGTAAAAAGAGTAAAGTACAAAAGCAGAGCAATTTAGTAAAGAATTTATTTATATCTTCAATTACGCCAAATCGCTATCGATACGCGATACGGCTATCTACAAAATGCCTTTCTGTTTATGCATCTCAATCGTTAAAAAAAACCGTTAATTTTGTTTTGCACGTAGTATGCTTTAATAATACTTAATACTTTCGGAGTCTTGCAACAGCGGCATATATCAATTCATCTCCATATTCAACGATAGCAATTGACCAAAGCAGTTATCCAAGCATGACTTCTTGCAAGTCAACGTTCATCGTCAATATCACACAATAAGTGTACGATGTCAAAAACTTTTTACTTCATGCCCTTGAAAGGAATCATGCTGAATGAAGTTATAAAAGACAGAATGTGAAAAAGATGAAGAAATGTAATAAAACGTTCTTTTTAGTGCGCATAACGGGTGCCCTTTCCACCCCCGTTACAAACCCTAAAGCGGCTTATTTTGCAGCATTCTTTTTCCAGAAAACGTGATCAATCAAACTTTCCTGGATCGTCTTGACATAGCGTATATTTAAGATGCTTTGAATTTAATGAGAGTGTGGTTTGTAAAATGTAGCGATCAGAATTATTGCATCGTAAGAAGCTCGTGCTAAGTGCATTATTTTAAACTATCGTCTGTTAAATATTCCTTATAACAGAAAATAAGTAATTTGTGCGAATTATTAACAATGTTTAAATATAAATAATAATACTGGAAAATAATGGAAGACTGAAAAAATAGAATGTATATTATAAAATATAGATTGTATAAAGATTGTATTAAAACAATAAAGTATTTTTTACAATTTACATAACAATTTACAATTTATAATTTTACATGGACAATTTTACTCATTTTACTCAAATGAAATAAAACAATACTTGGATGTATAAAAATTGCTTGGATGTATATAAAACGAACTCTGGAATTTTATTATAACAAGTTCAGTATGTAACTCTTATTCAGCAAAATCAGTTATAAAATCTTGTGATTATTCCAAGACTGAACAAAATGAAATAGATTATGGATATCTTAAGTCACTGTTGACAAACGACTATCGTGAGTAATTAACTACTTCACATCACAGAAGATGTTGCGAAGAAATACATACCTTAAATTTTTATCAAGAAATAGCGTTTCTACTCTAAACAAAACATTCACAGTCATGTCGCTTTCAAGCTTTCCTTTAAAGGTGTGTAAAAACAACATAAAAATAAATACTTCAGTCCCATCTCGGCTTTTCTTTTGCATTTTCATTATCGCCTCAAGTCGTCTCGTCTGCTAAATATGCTATCGTTATCAGTCAAGGCTATCGTACCCATCACAATACATGTAGCCAACTATCTCTCAAGGGCAATACAAAACACTCGTATCCATAACATTTGGTATCACGGGAACCGAGTTATAACCGGGCACAGTTTCATTGCAGCCGAGAGGCAAAGACCTATCATGGCCATAGAAGCGAGTTGTTTTTATTCGCTACATTTGCCGCGTTCTTATTAACAGAATACATTGGTCAGCGTGGACTGTGCACTCATCATCTCACTCTTTGGCTCCTGTCCATTTTCATGGAATGTGTCATTACGACATTTCAGTGTTTCTATATGTTGTTTTGCTCTAGTACGTCGTTGACCCTTGATAATGATAACGGTACCGGCTGTTCGGGTACAAAACAAACGTTCGAAAATGATACTCAGCAGAAACGGGAGGAGATCTTAAAGATAATAATGGGTCTTCTGAAGCCAAAAACCAGAGAGGATCTTTGGAAGCTGATATCTCATTGGCTGTTAGTAGCAGAACGCTTCAATCAATGCTAGAAGCAATGAGCAAAACAAAACTGAAATAATCGCTATCCTGTATCGAAGTGTCTTTATTATGTCTATTTTTGTTCTAGATTACAAAGTTTACCAATAGTAAAGTCAGCAAGGAAATTGATTTTTAGAAGAGGAAAAACGGCTTTATACTCCTTGCTCTCATTCTAATACAAAATAAGGTCAATCTCCTAGTTATCTTTATAAGCTTCAGTACAATTCTATGATTTTTGAACGACTGCCACAGCTAAAACGTAGACGAATAGAAACTGAAAGGCCTTGGTAACCAAACGTTCTTGATATTAAAGAAACTTCCGAGAGAAATGCTTAACAAAAAGAAAAAAAGATAAGAAAAACAGAAGCAAAATTAAACAGACTTCAGTTGCGCATAGGCAAAAGAGAAAAAAAGTGACTGACTCAAATACTGACTTTGTAGCATAGAAAGTGATTTCTGTGTGTACACTTGGATTTGTGACGACCATTTTTGTTATTTTTCTCATTTTTAGTGGCATTGTTTATCCTTTCACCGTGCAATTACCGTGTAATTAGACGGTGACAATTTTCTCGGAGACTTTTTTCTCCGAGACTTTTCGATGAAATGTGATGAAAAGTCCATACATACAAAACGGCTTCCCATTTACATCGCGTGTATAAAGTGGCACTATTTTGGCTGGTGTTTTGTTGTCATTTGTTCATAAATACAAGTTTTATCCACAAAATAGGACAAAAAAGTCTCGGAGAAAATTGTCACCGTCTAATTGCACGGTCAGTGCCAAGAGATGGATCGAAAAAAGAGCAGGAAAGTTTTTGAGTCGACTGTGACAGATACTACACCTTTTGGTTTCATGCTATGTATGTTGTTTGGTCAATGATGCTGTCCATGAAGGCAATGGTAGTGACGGGAATCTCACACCACGTCGACGGAAGTCATACCGTTTCCGGGTGTATTGAACCATATTCCAAGTTAAATTTATTTTTCTTATGCGATAGTACTACTTAGAAACGGTTCGTGCTTTTGGGTGCAGAATGAGGCGTGAACAAGAAGGATTTCCGGCGAGTTTTTCGGGCCGATTGTAACGTTTATCCTGGGTGTCCAAGGAAATGGAAAATTCGTTTTCCTTTTTTCGACATGAAATTCGATAAACGATGCAATTCCACAGTCAACCATCTCGACTATATGCACAGGCACTGTAAGGTTTTCGATCCACCCATTAGCCAAGAGCTGAAAGAGGTCAGGTGGGCCTCGGACTCGGAATTCTCATTGCAAATTAATGTTTTGTATTCCTTTCTTTTCAACGCTTTTTGTGAATGTTTGTTTTGCTGGTCGTTTTATTTCAACGTGACTGTTTTCACAAGCCAACAGAAGTGCGGAATGTTGCGCAAATCGAACTACTTTACTCCAGCAGCGAGTGGTGTAGAGTCCAATAACGTAAATACATAGGTTTTGAAACAGCTTAACGAAGAATGGTGAATATCATCAGATGTATATTGAAATGCAATATAATAGAATTTGATTAGGTATAAAACATAGTCTTTCTCTCTTCCCACCTGCTCAGACTATCATTTTTACTACTATCTGGTCAACGTGACAGTTTTCAATTTTCAATTTTGCTTGCTCGCTTGCTTGCTTGCTTGCTGGCTTGCAAAACTGCTCCCTCAATCTCTGTAAAACATTCGGAGAAATCAAAAGCAAAAACTCTTAACGTATACTAACCAATTTCTGCAGCTAGAACCCTAGCAACCCAAAAAGTTACTGATGTTTCATCAACCAGAAATGAAGGACGGCTGGTCGTATATAGTGCAATAAATGTACTGAATATAGTCCAACATTATTAATTTTATTTATATTTATGTTATTTTTGTATACATATGTGGAATTGAAAATTTATCATTACAAACCGTAAAATGTCGTAATCAAATCAAATGATGTGTAAAGGTGTATTTTGTAAACTAACATTAATTCGTTTATTTCACATGTATTCTATCCTCAAAACTAATTTACTTTTCAATTGTTCTATTATTTCATTATGCTTCCGAGTTTCCAGAAAAGATATGATCTGATTATCTATGCACTGTCTTTTTTTAGAAAATATCGCGTATTGCGACATCGCGTATAACGAGTATAGGGTACTGCGGAGATTTGCTGCCCGCTGTGGGAAACCCGTTTTCTTATTTCTTTTCTCTCAACAAACTTTTTCGACGGCAATTAGGATGGCACCGACGCAGATCATTCGTAGAATTTGTGCAGTATCATCTTGGGAATTATTTGTTACTTTTGTTTCTATTTTGGACATGTGAAAAGCACTCCCGGGGGTAGCCATGTGTTATGCGGGTTCCGAAGGAAATGAAAATATTTTTCTTACTCCGATTTAGTTTTCTAATAGAACAGTATCTTTAGTTCAACACCGTCAATGAAAGCAATGGAGAATCCACATTTCTAAAGCCGTTCGTTCAGAAAAATTGACAATTGAAAATGCTATAGTTTATTTATTAGTTTAATTATTTTGGTGCCACTGTATTTTTTCATTTGTTGTCAAAATGAACGAAATACAAACAACCCCATAAATATAATATTTTGGAATGATGATGAAAAGTCAAACATCAAACTCCAGCACAAATTTGAGGGAGACGAAATTAACTTTCAAGTATTCAAACACTAAAAACCATGTATTAAAAAAAACTAGTCGATAGTGGTGACAGCAAGGAACTTTCTAAAGCACGCGTCGAATTCCATACGCTTTCAACAATAAAACTGCCATATCCGAATTCCCCTACCTACTGGGACAGGGGAACGTTCTGAGAATCGACTTTCGCATACTGCATAAAAACGACAGAACCGTTGAGTATCCTACGATTGTCCACTTCAATGCTAGCGTGTCTCAAACTGTGTAGTCTCTTCCTTTTTTTTTCAAACAACTTATAATCTTATCATCATCATACACATTGTCATGACATCTGCAATTATACATTACAGTATGACTTGGCATATCTACACATATACCACATTACACAGTTTGTTTAATTCATGAAAGTAACCCATGGACGTAAGATCCTCTTACTATTCTATATCCCAGATGCCCGGGCAATAGATCGTTTAGGAGTCGAAATACAAAAGTCATGGTCGGGTACACAATCCTCTGCTCTACCAACATTCATTGCAGGATATTCAGCATGACAGTGTTTGTTTTAACTTTCATACTAAGTTTTTTTGTGACAAATCCTAAGCTAACAATGCAACAAAACGCAGTACATCGATGTATTGGATCCCTACGATCCACCTCAGTCACAGTCTTGATAAAACCTGTTAATCAATACTATTTTGGAGATCTGGTTAGGAAAGTGTAGAAATCTTGATTGATCTAAGTTTGTTTGTAAAGTCTTTCTGTCATGATTTTTGCCAAGCGTGTCTAATATCTTGATAATATGTGTTTATTAAGTTTCTACTTGATAAAGGGTAAGTTTTAATTTCTACTGAGCTTCGGCCTTTACAGGGTTTACGAATTTACTCGGCATCGTCGGAGTTTTTTCCTGAATCGATTCAAACTGCTCTGCAACAATTCTCTGTTTTGCAAATCTGTATGATGTTAGTTTGTGATTGTTTTGCGCATATAGTAATCTAGCGTCATGGAACGAACGGTTGTTGAGTATTTTAATTTTAATTATTCTTTTTCTTTGAACCGAGCATGCCCGCCGTAAGATAACTTGCAAGGAGCAAATGCCTTGGGCCATTTAAAATATACTCAACGCAAGTGGTGTTGATAATACTTCAAAAGCCGTAACACTAGAATTAAATAAAAAAAAACTTTTTCTTTGATGTAATCAGGGCAATTTTTGTCAAATGTTATGTGATTCTCTTCACAGTGAAATTACCACATGTTGCACATATTTCACGCCCCTTGCAAATCTCTTGTGGGATTATTGTTACTAGGTCCCCTTTTGTAAATGTATTGATTTTCTGCAGGTCGATATATGATTTTTCGGATAAGGATTCGATGAGGATTCCTCTAGGAGTAATCTAATTGTTTGTCTTGTTTAATCTTAACGATCGTCTGCTTAATCGTTTCGTTTAATATCCACGGATTTTTCAGTCCCCTCTGCTGCGCAGAGAACCAAAAACCGTTTTCTCCGAATTCATTGTTCGGATCTATGAAAACCGGTAGTGTTCTCCCTCTTTGTTCGCTAGTAGAGTGAAGGGAGAACATGGCGGCCAGAACCGGAGGACCCAGCATATTGTTTTGTTTCATCTGATGAATTCCTCAGCGATTTGTTTTTTGTTGGTGCTGTATTTGTAAAATGTGTAGGGGTGGAACGAAGGATTTCTATTAAAAAGGAAACAAAAATTATCTCGCACAGAAAAAAAAGTACTGACACTTACACTGGCACAGATCGAACAACACGTCTGACTGCTTCGAGCTTTCGATAGTAGTGTTGGGCGGAACGGATCGAATTCTGTGATTCGATCATTCATCGGATTCGGATTCGATCGGATCGGATCAAATCATCAATCCAGGATCCTCTGGAATGGAATCCCAAACAATCCTTTTGGATCCGGATCTGTCATGATGGATCCAAATTATTTATTATAAAAATGGAATTATTTCGTATATATTTGAGTGCATCTCAAATTTTGTTATATAAATATATTTCTTCTACTGCTTTGGTTGGTTTATAGATACGTTGCGTCTGTTTACTCCATACGTCTGAACAAGCTTTAAATATTTAAAATAACAAAACATGCTCACATAAAAAATATATATTTCGTCATCTTTTATGCTGTATTTTCAGAAAATGGTGAAATTGTGTTCAGCATACATCTTCTCTGGGATGTACATAATGTCTGTATAATCACAAAAATGAAGACACTCCATTTTCGGATCCCCCAAAGAGGGATTCGGATCGGAATTCGGAGTATCGATCCCAAGGTGGATTCGGTACAATACAATGGTCGGATCGAATCCCTGATGGGAGCGATTTTTCTCATCACTATTCGATAACAACTGACAAAGGACAAGTGAAAGCGCGCTTGTGAAAGAGCAATAAAAACAATAAAAAACCAAGAGGAAAGCGCTCAATAAAGACCGGTTATTTAGTCATGAAATTCAAAGCGTAAACCTATACAAACAATAAAACCACTTTACCGACCAGACAGCACAATTTCACTACACTTTCCTTTGAGCTAGCTTCGTTGAATCATCCAGAAGGGTTATAAGAAAAATCCCCGTTCGTAAGGTTACGTTTCTTTACAGTTGCGTTCATTCTTGAATGTTCCCGGAGGGCATGAAAATCGATTTCTCGCCCACGTATACTCGATTAGGGGAACTAAATCAAATATTTTCTTTGCATTATCCTTTAGTCTGGTAATTGACTTCAAGAGAGTGGGGAGATTCCAGAAGAATCAGAAATATGATATAAAATACGTATGAAGGTGGAAAGCAGGTATAATTAGGATACAAATTAAACAAATGCAAGTAATTGACATTATAAAATAGTACAATTAGCTATTATTATTTACAGCCAGCTATTTACAGCATTATCTATTAATGTGCAATGGCCACTACGAAAATAGTATGTTAACTGCCTTACAAGTATTGTTCAAACGACAACCGGCACCGGGAACCAGAGCCAACGATGTTTTACATGGTAAAATTCTTCGCATTCGTCTGATATGGTCGATCTGGCTATGTTGCGATTGCAACCCCTCGACTCCTCGACGTACGTGATATACCTTTCTTATTAACAATGTGAGTTTTGCCAGTGTTTAGTAACCTTCAGTAAACACAATAATATAACAGCATTTGGCGAGGTTTAATGAAACAAAAGCGGTAACAAAGGTCACTTCATCCTAATTAGCCTGTTTGTTGTTAGATTGCGTTATCCTGTTTGGTCGCGTCGCGTTAGTTCGTAACATGTTTCTACGATTATAGCGATTTTTATTGAATTCCACTATTCCTAATAGTTTTCCTAATTGATTTATAATCGTTCCAAATGTGTTCGTTTTCTAATGCATAAGTTTTACATCGTGAGAACCGTAACAGAGTGAGGGTTTCAAAATATTATTCATATTAACCCACGATTCCTTTCATATCCATTCCTATTATGTGCTGACGAATCTAAATCTAAATCCACATGCCAGGAAATATTCATTTATCTACGTCATAATTTCATTAGTGTTTCTGAGCGCATGAACAACCCACCGAAATTTATTTGGTGTACATCTTGTCTCGCGCCACATGTCACCCGTAAGGGTAACGTTCATCCACTTCATTCGATTCGAAATACGAAGGGGAGACTGCAGCAGACTTTTCTATAGCATATTGTTTTACTTTTCGTACTGTTTTATTTATTCCTTTTGTTTTAATTTGATCTGTGAGGTTAATAAATCCAATGAGAGATAGCTAAATCGGTTTTTATTCACTCTAGGTCATATTTTCCACAGGTGCAATCGCAAAAATCTGTTAGTTGAGTTCAGTTTGTTTTGTAAATAAAAGTTTAATTGTTTTGTAATATGCATAACTTAGTCCAACAACAGAATCGGATCAGTCTTTAGGGGGATATAATCACTTCTTGAGAATCGATTACTGTCCGTTGAATCGGTTGAAATCGAAGAATCGATTACCGTCCACTATACGTTGTGGAAAATAATTAGTATTTAATTTTAATTTAATTTAATTAATAATAATTATAGTATTTTTAACACAAATGAGGCGTTTACTTAAATTTTTGTTCTCATAGGTGGGAGATGAAGAGAAAAGGAGAGACAGACGATTGTTAATTTTATGCTGCTCCTGACGAATAACTGTGTACTGGTTGTGCGAAATGAAGTGGCCCGATGGCATGATGAAAGCGACACCGGTCTTCACACGAACGGACCTAACCAAAATCCCATTCGAACCAATCCCTGTCATCCCGTAGGACTGACTGGCAGGCCTTGAAATGGCAGGCCTAGACCTCTTTAGGTTATTGTGCCAATTAAGAAGAAGGTTGTGCGAAATTCTTGACTAATGAATAAGTTAAATCGTTCGATTTTGATGCTGCACGTTATTCGAGACATTTTGTATGGTATTAAAGTTAAAACGTTTTTTCACAAACAAAAGTATAGGACAAAAAATCTTTCCTGTTTCGTGAAATACGAAATCCTTAAGGCTATTACTATTCGGGAAGCAGGTTCGATTGCCAGGCCTATTTCACGATACATTTGACACGATACGTAAGATTGAACCATAATAGATTAAGAGTTCATAAATCGTACGTTAAATCGTTTCTTTGCTACCGTGGTCAACTGATTGCACTGGTAAAGCCTCATTCCAATGTTATTTATACTTGGTTGTGTTTGTCAGTGGCAGGAGAATGGTATGGAAGAATAATAAATTCGGTTTCTTTTTCATGCTCAAGCTAGCAGAAGGTTGCCTATTTTTAATAAACATTGCAAAAAATAGCATATCATATTTTACCTTTACTTTTTGATAAGAAAAAAAGTTTGAGTACGTTTCACAAGGTATTATATCAGACGGTTAGAAAGATTGATTAAAATATGTTTTTTTTTGATTTAATTCTGATTCTGAAGTATTTAGATACACAGTTTTGGCTCTCGTTTGGTGTAATCTATTAAACATCAACAAAATGTGATTTGTGAATACATGAAAAGTTAGTTGTGTCTAGCTCATTTATCGCGTAAAGGTTCAACAAAGCAATTTATCACTAAAAACAGGAAAACTACTGCTTGTATGGCATTTGATTACTTAAAAGCTATAAACTATCTCATTGCTATTAACCAAACTTTAATTTATGTTTTTGAAACCACCATTTAAAGAAAAAATGCAAATTTTCACATAACTTGCCGGTATACTTAAACCAAAACAACACAATGAAACCCCTACAACGAGTAGAAGCAAATTTTTATTATGTTTCGCAACCTGTGGTCACCCTTTCGACACGGAAAACACGTTCCGAAAAGGCTGGTTGCTTCAGTCGAGAAAACTAATTTCCCTAGCATACAATCCACTAGAGCAGGTTTCAGGCCTCACTTGCAAATACACAGGAGTAAGAGAACATTTTTACTTTTAGAAACATACCGCTCGCCCAAACTTCTTTCCTCTCCTCATGGATCGGTGGTTCAATGAAGATAAATGCCAAAGTTGTTCCTTTTCCCCCAATGCGTATTACAATCGGTGTCCGGTTATGTTCTGTGTATAGTCAACTGCTCTTGCTGTTGGAAGCAAGTTAGTAGTAACCATAATAGATGCAACCATATGTACATCCCAAAAAAATCCGGTATATGTACTGCGTTATCGAATTTTGGTGAGCGAACGCTAATGCACCAAAATGCATTACTTCAAAACTAGTGAAATAAAGGATTTCTAACGGATACTACAAAATACCGGGAGCCAGCGTATGTGCCCTGTGGCGTCCGAAATCCTCGTTACTAGGAATACAGAAAATAATGGTCGTTCGACTAGAGTGCATAACGCTAGAAGATGGGATTAAAATGGTATCATAAATAATTAACAACTTTAGCGTACACAAACTGGCGAAAGCCAACAAGAAATGCAAGGTAGCAGAATGCAACAGGAACTTGGAGCAAACCCGTATTATAGTACATATCTCTAGCGTATCTCAAAGCAAAATAAATGGGTATTTTTTTCAGTTTTGGGTCCCTTTTCCAAAAAGGAAAACTTTGAGTTTAACTTACTAAGTGCAAAAATTTTTAATGCGTATATTGCTAATTTAAGCGTAGATGAGCCATGCAAAAGTCCAAAAATTCATTTTTTTCTAATTCTCTTCTAAATGTGGATACTAATCGAAACTCTGAAGCTTCATGGCAAGGAGAATACTGCAGCAAAAACTAAAATCCAGCTTCAACTAAAAACGGCTACACACAGCATGTTTGCCACGAAAAATTAAGTCCAAAGTGCTGAAGCGACTGCTTCTATTTCTATGAAAATTTCGGTGAATATAGAATATAATATATAAATTGAAATATATGAATTGAAAATAGAATCAATGAAAAGGAAATACATTTTAATGGTTTCTAATTATCGATGGCTGTTACCACTTTTAGACAACTGTTCAAACATATTTCTTTTAAAGCTTTCCCAACAAATTACAAATACAAACATGCTAGATAAAGCGGTCAAATGTGAGAAGATAGCACACCATCAAATTGTATATTTACATTCCTTTCTGAAATCGATGTCAACACAACAACAAAACATGCTTAATTTACGATGTCAAACGATGAAAGTTACACGTTCTAGCGTTCAAGACAGCAACGAGGACAGTTAAGAAAAGATTTTTTATAACTTTCAATCTGCCTTGCTTCTCCTGACACGGACACAATAAGAGATTACATAAACTAGCAAATAACAGTGATACCATCCAGGGAAAACTTACTTGACAATTTGCAAAAGAGGAATGTACGCTATTCACCCATGAGCCCATGGAACCTTGAAACTTGTTTGGTGGCCCTTTCTGTTGTATGTTATAATTTTTTTACTAAATCCCCCATTTCCAGCACGGATTTAGTTGTTCATTTTCTAAGAGCTCTTGTTTCTCTTCTATTTTTGAGAGAGTATTCTTTGCGATGGTCCTTTGAACCGGAATCAATTGAAAGATTTAAGTACGTTCGGGGATGGTCCTGAAGGAACTAATTGTTCTTAAATAATTTTCCGCCGTTTCTGGGTGTCGTGTCAACGTTTATGTGAGAGAGAATCATAGGCGTTCTAATCTGAAATCACTGCCTAGACCACTCAGAAAGGAACTTACACAACTGACATGAAATAATGGGCCAATAGGAAGAAAGTACTCGGATCAGTTTTTGCTACCGGGCACGTCATCCTAGGAGTGGTGAGGAAACAATTTATGGTAATGGTACATTGTAAGTTAAAATAATGTGTGTTTTTTCTCCAAAAAGCTGCGCAGCAGCAACAGCATGCACACGTAAACATACATATCTCTTGTGAAATATAAAGCGAAGGAGTAACATGGAACCTTTAGTAAGGGTAGAAACGGGAATAGGTAGGAAAAGTAGCAGGGAAAACGATGCAAGAATCTGCCTCCTTTTCTCTATGTTCATTTGGGTTGAGCAAAATTGAGCACATCCGTTTCTAGCCAGCATTTGCTCGTTGCTCGTACCTTACTCCTAAACTGTTCCCAAACACTACTCAGACACCGCTAAGGACATATATATCGGGTTTATTTTATTGTGTTTGTCGTCATGTGTGACTAAGGAACTAAATGACTAAGGAGAGTAAATACATTGTTCTGAGCGAATTTTAAACATCAGTACTGAAAAATAATGAAACAAATGAATAGCAAAAAGATGTTTTTTTAAGGATGGCGTGAGTTCGACCAGCTTCGTTTTAGTTGTTTATTAATTTACAACTAACATGCATTGCGAACTAAAGCTGCACAATTCCTTGAAAACTATTTCAAAAACAGCCCTTGCCCCAGTATGTTAGTAAACTTCTGTGAAACATGTTCATGATCCTAAACGAGATGTGTAAGTTTACAGGCAAAGTGAACTTAAAATTGTAAAAACCTACGTTTGGAACTTTCTACAGGACGACGTGTTCCTCACAATAAGGGAGGCTGCTACTTATAAAAAAATGATTATAAAAAAATGAAAATGAAAAATGAAAAATGAAAAAATGAATCCAAGAATTTCAAACTCATCCAAATTCAAATTCAAATATATACATTCAACCATAAACTCCAAGTAATTTGATATCTTCCAAGTTTAAAAAAACAAGCACAGGAACTCATGTCCATCAGTTTGTCTTCTACAGCAGATTGAATCTGGTTGGACCATGTGTAACATATCTACTAAATTTGCTTTTCCAGAAGCAATCTCCAATCTCTTTATACCACAGACCATATTTTGTGTTCCAGCGCTTGAAAGGAAACCTAACCTGAAAAGATGATGAGAGCGTGGGTGTCCTAGCCTCAACGGGCAAATAAATAATGAAGTTTAATTACACTACGAAAAGTTCTACAAAACAAGCAACTCAAAACTTTCCCCTATTGGCTCTTTTGAATCATATAACATCGTACGGGTTAAGGAAGTTGTTTTCAGAGTGTTGCTCTGTGCTAAAATACATCCTCTCCGAGATACGTACGCACATACACAAAAACCTAATTGATTATGGCAGGGTCTGACGCTGAAAAATGGTCTACTTATATATTGACACACATGTAAAGGTCGCGGTATACGTTAACCAATTTAAAGCTCTGAGCCATCATACCTGTAAAGAAAATGATGAAAAAAACATATGAAACAAGCACGACTTTAAGCACGTATATAACAAATATCTACATGAAAGCGTAAAGGTGTAAAGAAATAAAAAAAAACACAAAACTATCTCCGAAAACTGTATAAATATACCGATCCTTATTTATAAAGCCCTTCTTACCTATAATAAAAAAAAAATTATCTCACTATCCCAATCTAATTCCACAGTTTCGATGCCTGTAGAGTGAAAATCAAATTCATCGTTCCACAGGATGTCAACAGGATGTCTTGAGCAAAAACAGTTTAATATTACTAGATTAATATACTTGCTACAGGGTTTATAATTACACCGAAATTTACCCCTTATAGACTAAACACAACCGACGAACAAAACTGACATTTAGCACTATCGAACACAGTTCGTCCACCGGATTTTATCTGAAAAATGTGTTCCACAAACAAAGTAATTTTGCTAGAACGTAACTGGTTTGCTCTACTAATGTATAAAACACACACTCGTTTGTTGGTGCAAAAATTGGATTCCATAATTCGAAACTGAATGCTTCACTGTATATTGCAAACGAGCAACACCTATCCAAAATCAAGTATCCATCCTTTTCTTCCTACTGGAAGAATACTTTAACGTGATAAAGTTTTACCTTTCAGTATCCCTAGGTTAAATTGCTTTTGAAATGCCAAAAACCCAGACGTGATGGTTTCCCGTTTTGTGTTTTTCAACATCATAAACTTTTAACAATATTTACCAAACTTTGAAAATTAAGTCCCATCTGTGGGCTGTAGTGTGTCTGCAATCAAGTATTCTCAGAAGCAGAGGCTAATTTGCACGACGCTGCACGTCGAGAGTATATGCCTCTCACCATGTCTTCAATCACCTATATCCGGACTGTACAGGTGCTGGTAATGTAAAGTTGTAGGAATTTAGAGTCGAGTAATTCCGACAGCTCAGTGCAGCTCGGTGACAACTGCGTCAAACGACTTTGGGTTCAACGACGAGTATTTTTCCACAGAATTAGATCGTTTGGAGTCGTTTGTTGGGAAAATCCTAAATGTACTTTACCAGCGCAACTCATGATATATAAGCACCGAACCACGAAAAATAGGATGAAAAACAAAAATTTCAACGAACTTCTATGTTCTCCGTTCAAAAAATAAAATAATAATGCAATCTGTTCTCCTAGAACCGTGTACAATATTAGAATTCCTTGAACAACCATACAACCGACATTGAGCTAAACCAACGTAAAAATGTACGCAGAAGGTTGCAGGTTGAAAAGAAAATCAAGACCCGGTGTCGTCACATGAAGGCAACGGCTGTGGCTATGCATAATTTGTTAAACGTTAATCTCCCAAGGTGTTCTTAGGTTGAGTTTAGCAGAGTCGATCAACCGCTTGTACACAGGTAATGAATTTGAAACAGGTTACTGCTACCTACCAAAATGACAGGTTAAGACAATTCGAGTAGGTTCTTTGTATACCAGAACCAAAACTAACCGAAACAGTATACTTTTCGTAGCCAGCAGATCCTGCTACAAAGCTACATACTACCGACTTAACACTTCCCACAGTAGGTGGAGGTTCTAGGTGAATACTGATCCATCTGTACAACTGAACTTGGCCATTGAATTTTTCAAGATTTAGAATTCATGGCAATTAATAAAATTAACTTAATAGAAGTCTTCTAATCGATCAACCTCATTTGATGTTCAATCGCAAGTAAGCAAAAAAATAAAAAAAACAATTGAGCAGAAAACATCGAGAACGTAATTCAGAACTAGCACCCAATTGCTTCGATGATTCTCTTGCGATGTTTCTGTTCGTTATGAAAACTATTCGTTTGCAACGTAAATAACAAAACAGATAACCAACTTCAGTGTCGAACTCGATATGAATTTCAACATCAATTATGTCATCCTAGCGGCATCCACAGTGTTCATACTAACGAGAACTATATTTTGATAACCGTGCTCTACTTAGAAATTAATATCTGGCGGAATATACTCATTAACAGTCTGGTAGCGGTATGCGTTCATCTAATTGTACAGCACTACTTACGGTTAAAAACAGTTTTGCTTCCGAACAGCTATTGTGTTACAGAGTGGTCACGCGCGTCATCATTCTGTGAAGTGTGTGTCAGTACCAACATTATGATAATACGCAATTTGTACTAAACGCCGTTTCGTTCTGCCTTTCGGTTAGTGCTATTTAGATGTGGTAAAAGGCAGGGACAAACACAAGCATTAACTTACAGATCGGAAATTTAAAGTGAAGTAGAAGGGTTTGTGAACAGTGTTTTATGTTCAAATTCGCACTCTATAAAAAAGAGAAATTCAATGATTAGGAAAATAAAAATAAAGTAAACGCTTTCTAACCATCGTCTTAATATTGTATAATTTATACGTAGAGCTTATGTAATAATAATATTTCCAATGATAATGAAGGTTAAAAAAACTCGTAATTGTATGCTTCTTAGGTATAACGCAAACAGGAATGGGTGCCCACAGAAGGAATGGGTGCCTTCCCAATGGCATCAATTTAATGTCCGGGTATAGAAACACCAGATGACGTGTTTTCGTTCGCAAAACTTTCTGTACATCCTTCCGCTAGTGGCATCTCGGACGTGTTCTTACAATATATCTATACTGGCAAAACGGGTGCATTTCAGTGAGCACTTTCTAACATCTTCAGTTCTTCGTCCATGGACACTCATAGCAGAAGCCTAAAAGGACTGCCGACAGAGACAGCAAGAAGCGGAATGCATTTTGTGTAAAATACATCGTTGTTTATACAATTATAATGGCGCCCAACATAGAGCGTGCTTTAGGCGAGACAAGTATAGTTTTGAGAATCGGCGAACAAGTATAAAAATAGAGAAATAATGAGAGTGAGAGAGAGAGAGAGAGAGCAAGAGAGAGAGAAAGACAAAAACCATAGAAAACAACAGGATGTATAAGTGTGAAAATGCAAGCAGCATCGTTGAAAATACATGACATCAAATTCTGTCATTAATTTCTGTTAAGAAGTGGTCCTTGGATGTAAACTCATCCAGTGTGTATGGCTGATTAAGGAGGGAAAAGGTAAATATAAGCACAACTCGGCACTATCCTGACAACAACAAGGCACATCTTACTTTTCATTGGGGTTCTTGGTATATATAGTACCCGAGAATGTCCGTAACTTTGGCATATACAAGAAAAAGGTAGAGGCAGGGACTAATTTGATATGTTTACAAAATTGATTTTGGATATGGCACTGTACGGTAGTGGATCTCTTATAGCTCCAGGAGTATGACATTGTCACTCGTTCAACACAAGCACCATATACCGAACATTGTTGTTAGATTATCGATCTCTCATGCACTCGCAATGGCACTATCGGCACTGCCGATATCTCGACCTCATTGTAAATGACATATACTAACTTTTGCCGAACTCAAGCATGCTTTTCGGGAAAACGGGATTTTCGCTGGACTAACTTTTCAGCCCTTCTCCATACTACTAAAGCACGTGTTAGTTGATAAAGTTAGCCGAGAAAGATTGCACCGCATATGAAAATAGTGTAATAACAAGCAACAAGGCAAACCATATTACGGTAAAACCATGTACGCTGTACCAACCCCATAACGGTCATACAGTTCCTCAGCATTAAAACCAGTGGTTTGGCAAAATGTCAGGAAACTTTTCGGCCTTCTGTTAAATCGTTTTAAACACGCTTTTCATTTTCACCCTCGAGCACTGGGTACGGAAGTCTTTGCTGGAGCCTTTCACTGTATAGTGAAGAATAATATTTCCGCTGGTAAAGCTTAATTTCCTGGATAGTTTATGAAGGTAGCTTTCCGAATAGATTGTCTTATTGTTGTTGATGTGGCATGCTTAAAAGCGAACAAATCGAACACACACAGTTATTCCTTCTAATTTTTCAGCCTTAGTTTAAAGAAAATCAACAATTTATTCAAATTTTCCCAAAACTGATTTTACCACAAAATGGTATACACCTTTAACCATGCAAGCAGGCTCAAACTGAAACCGTTTATCTTCACTTCATAATGGTTCTATATGTCATAATTTCTCGACTTGCAACTACATAACATTTTCTCGACTACATAAAGTATTTTCTCGACTTGCAACATGATGCGACACATTAATTGTGGCCTGCGTTGCGTTAGAATGGATGAATCTCTGGTGCTGTGAAATAGTCTTTTTGGAGTTATTTTTCTTGTCTTCTAGCTCGTGTTAACAAAAGGGCTTATTATACGGGGGGAAACGCTGTCATCGATTTCGGCATGTATCTTTCAAAACAGGCTTGACATATAGATGCCGTTCTGAAAATCCGACTACAGCATGCTCGCTTCGGATTTCGTTTTGGTTGGCAATCATCTCTCAAAAAGAAAGTTTTATTTAGTTTCCATCTTCAATTGGTGTTGGAAAGATAGAAACGTTCCACGCATAAGAAATAGAGTACTATTGTTACTATTGTTGTTAATATAGTAGCACGTTCTTCATTTTCTGAGTGACTTTTACTCATGCTCTCATCATTTCGGCATTGAACTGTCAAAGGCTGATATTGCCAGATAGAATCCAAAATGCAAACATTTTTGCAACATGCTACAGCGTTTTACCTCATATAATAAACTAACATCCACATCATAAGCTTCACTCGTATTTTTCCCCCATTGAAATGTCAACCTAACATACAAACCAATTGGGATTTGGTACTGCTCCTGTGATGTGAGTATCCGGTTTGGCTAAGACTAGAACGCTTAATTCGGCTCATCACCAATTTCTACTTATTTTCATAACACGTTACTCATGCGTTGCAACACAAGTTTGTTGTAGTTTTAAGAACTAGCAGCAGAGGTACCAACGATAACAAGCATATGTAAGTTTAGTGGATCAGTTTTATTTCCTACTGCATGTAAAAATCAAATCTTTCGGCGATGAGTTATGTCTTTCATCATAACCGAGTACCATGTTAGTTATTTTCATATGACTTATATCATAGAAATGAGAGCATATCTTCTTTTTTTATCGACACCACAACATCAAGAGGTCCAGCGCTGTAATTTCTGGCTTTTTATGACCTCATTTACACGTAGTTGGATAGCAAATTAGGCGAATGGAATATTGGTCAGGATGGGATTTAGGACCGATCCTGTCGTGTGAAGACTTAAATACTTTGCCGCTACCAATATACGACCGGGTCCCAATGAGAACAATGAAAAATTTGAATTGAATTGAATAAAAAAAAACAGGCAGACCATGAATTATTGCATCTAATCGAAATCTGTCATGAATAATTGTTTCAGTAATTTACAATCTTTGGATCGAATATCTAATTGATCTTAGTCATACCTCGCTCGAAATTCAGTGTTATATCTCTTTTTCTTTCACAGTATCAATTTCAGTATCTTGTATCTTTCACAGTATATAGACTTTATTACTAATTATGTTGCGTTCTCCCCAAAACCTTTCTTTCAACAGCAAAGTTTGCAAGATTGCTAATTTCCGAAAGAAAACAGTGTTCCATTCCGTTTAACGTTCTGGTGATGACTGTTGAGTATACTGTATTGTGCTGATGCTAATAATTCTCACTTGCAGTGTATTCATTAGAGCTAATATTATCCTATACAATGGATATTCATGTCACACACTCAGTGGCTCAGTCTTCCTGAGTGCTTCACTTACTTACAGCAACGAAAGCAAGTCCGATTTATTGAAGGTAAATGCACTAATGCTCGATTAATATCTGCCAAATGCTGACACGTACGGAAGGTTGCATTCAACATCCACGAAGACCCACCACGTTCTTGCATGAGCATCAACACACCGTATAGTTTCCTACGAAATATCTCCGATCACTGCCGCCGATTCGGCAGAATCAAACGATAAACCTCTCCATAATATAGTTAGGTTTTGTATTTTTCCCGCGTTACTTTTTCTTTCGTTGGCTTCTTCTTGGGGCGGCCGGTAGTGTATTGATGGCGGTGCCGTTCTTCATACGGCAGGAACGGTCCAAAATCCCGTCCGGATCAATTCTACGTACGCAGGGCTCCAGCTACGTGTAAATAAAGTCAAAGATAGCCAGAAATTACAGGCCTAGACCTCTTGAGTTTGTTGTGCCAGTAAAGAAAAAGAGAAACTTGTTTCTTTTTTTTCACCCAATATTAGGTCAATACGAGCGTAGTTTTCAAATTAAGATAAATGTGCCATCTTTTCTGTTTAGGATGATGCTACACCATACCGCGTGCGTATGTGTGACGTGACCGCTGCGTGTAGTCATTTACATACTTACACTAAGTGCATATGTGACCTTTCCCCTTCCGATTTTACCCTTATTCTGATACCGATCCTTAACATCAGGAATGGTGATAATTGATCCGAAATAAAGACACTACAAAGTAATTATTTCTAACGAAAGGTTCTTGCGATTTATTCCACCATTCCTCAAAATCAGAAGAACTCGATTCGAACAGCCAAAAAAGTAGTTTTATTTAAAGCAATAATATATATTTTTTATCGGTACAACGGCCGAGCCGTATAACTTACAGCCAGAGCAATAATATTCAATCTTACGAATTTGTCGCTTTTACAAAATACTGCAAAAAATAATAACATTAATAATAATAACATAATATGCATAATGCATAATAATAATAACTACATACATTGTAATAGATTTGCAATTGTAAGCATTGTAATATATGAATGATTCAGTACAAATAGAGCATAACCAAGACCCATCATCCAACGAACGGGCAGCGAACGAAGGGAATTGAATAACACAGTAGAGCACGCCCTATTAAATATCGAGCTAGTGCTGTCGGAAACGAAAAAAAAGTAATATAAAAAATCGGCGAACTAAAGCTGTTCCTTCTAATTCCGTTGTTATTGATTTCGCTAACTTGTAATATCTGCCTCTATTAGCACAAGAACAACGTATTTTTCTACATTTTGAAAGTTATCGCCATAGCTTTATGGGACGTATTTTGTGAAACAGACAATCACCATCTTCCGAGGAGGCTGTTTTCATGCCTACCTCTTCTGCCTACTGTCTAAAGTCTCTAACACGAAGCATGAATAGTGCATTCACAATGTAAACAATGTCCTAGTACAATGAGGAGCTGCACTAGGAATGTTACTAATTTCCCGTACATTACTGTTAAAATAAAATAGGTAACGTTTTAATGGTCTATAAACTAAAAGATGATTGAATTCGGTTAAGCTAATTCAATCACAATATTTGATGGTAACCCTAAAACGTAAGAATCCTCAGCTAAGGTGCCATTAGACAACTATATTACATCTCTTCTACGCACGAGAACGGAAAAAGGTTACCATCCAAAGGTTGTAGGTGCTTCCATCAGTATGTAATTATATGAAGCGACCATAAAGTTTATACCAGTATTTCCAACATTTTTTCAACCCAGTACCAATTTTTCAGAAATGGCTAAGGTGAAATCAAATCAATTACGGCGTCAATTAATAGCTCTAGAATTGCGCAAAATGAGAGGTGCCGTTTTAGGATTAATTAAACACCGAACGGAACTATAAAGAAAAAACACAACATATTAAAGAGGGATAGAGGAAAAAAAAGAAAAAAAAATAATTTTGTGAGAAAGTGCGAAAGAGACAGAAAAATCCTGATTTTTTCCAGCCTTTGCCAAACCACGCAAATCCAAATCCACACCATGAAAATAAAAAAAACGCCAAAACGGAGAAAAAACAATTCAAATGATCATAAAATGAGAAAAAAAATCATTGTCTGTTTCAAAAACAAAGTCATTACCGACTTTGGTTGAACCCTCGGGTTCTTTTCAGTATTGTGTATCTAACAAAATTATTGGCGGAAGAAAGGTCTAAAACAAAATTATCTCTTTAACACACGTGAAATACAAAGTACAACTTTGTTTAGTTTTTACTAAAACTTTCCAAAGGTTCTGTTTCAATGCAGCAACCCTTTTAAGGTTATTGTGGTCAACAACACTTGATCTTTTGATGACAGATTAACCTGAACCTAATGGACTAGCTATCGTTAACACAAACCATTTCCACAAAATTTCGTTTTATTTGCTCTAGACTAAATCAGATATGAAAAGGTACGTTTCCAGAATTTTTTCGTTAAAAATTTGTTTAAAAAACCCACCAAATTTTATACGATGAATAATATGCTTGCAGAAAACAAACAAAATTCTAATAATGCATACAATGATCCGATTGCGTCAGTATGCAATTTTTTCATAATTCATGCTAAGTACTTTTTAATAGGTTAAGAACAAAAATTGCGCGAATATTAAAATTTTAAAATATTAAATTTCACTTTCTTAGTTGCACGATTGGCTATTAATGTTGAGAATGTTTGATTTTCTTTTTTATCTACTTTGAACTCAATTGATGGATGACTTTGGTATGTAGAATATATCATGATTAACCGATGAACAAAGAAAAACATTCATTAGGGGTTCCTTAACCATACGATCCTTCGATCTAACCTTACGCACGCTACGATAAACAACTGATTGGTCAATCTTCATGCATTCAAACGAAACGATTCATTCATTTTATGTTATATTCCAACCCTGAAGACTTACATTAGGACAGTCCAGCTGATGTATGATGATCATAAATGATGAATTGATAGCATCGCCTGTCTCCACACGACAGGACCGGAACAAAATCAGATCCAGACCAATCCTCCATACGCAGGACTGACTACACGGCTACGGGTAAATAAAATCAAAGAAAGCCAGAAATCAAAGAAACAACCTCTTAAGGTTGTTGTGCCGATAAAGAAGTAGAAAAAGAAGCATTTTCATATAGAATTGTCCAACAATTAATCGCTGTACGGTAAACTGTACATGAAATGCCAATAGATTACAAGCAAAAGATTCGTGTTTTTCATCTTCATATGGATATCAATGTATATGTAATCGATAATGAATCGCAACCACTTGTAAAGCGCACTAATACATTTATAATTAAATTACAAGTTACAGAAATTAGAGCAACAATCATGTGACATCCTCTAGTTTTGTTGTTACAAGACCAGCTACATGACACTAGGCTCTGCAATTTCTTATGCATAGTACATATAATGTTTTCAATAATTACATTACAATTTAATAAAATAATTTTAATCTGATAAAAACACATGGTATTGGATTTGTTGTATAGGATCCAAAGTGTTGAATTTGTTGTGACAACATTTGTCGGATTTGGTTTCGATCACATTTTGCGGCAAGTAATTACAGTATATTGAACAGTTTTCAAGCCATTGCGTCATTCCATTAGAACACATTGGTTCAGACGTGTTGTGCAGTGTTGTTCCGCTCGTACAGTAAAGAAAACATAATTACTAGAATCGCTTAACCATATTTTTAAGTTCACTACAATTTGGTCAGTTGCACTGTGTAAATTACTACATAGTTGTCCAAGATGTTTCTGGTTTTGCACAAACGCTCTGGTACTCTGGTTTGTGAGAGTCTTGTCACCAAAACGGTTATTGAATCTATTTAATGTATCCGTTGCCTGTGTTGTTGAACCGAGCTCGTCGATCTATCTGTCTCGATGAGTTATGTTTGAAGTTCAACCCCGACGATATCAAGGAGAAA
The DNA here is from genome assembly GCF_943734725.1 of Anopheles marshallii. Taxonomy (NCBI): domain Eukaryota; kingdom Metazoa; phylum Arthropoda; class Insecta; order Diptera; family Culicidae; genus Anopheles; species Anopheles marshallii. Next base: position 92,201,033 of record NC_071326.1, on the reverse strand, counting down.
ATGTCATTTGATTTTAATTGGGAGAATTCAAAACGGATCTTTTAGTTAAATTCATTTAAATGTTACACTATAGCAAGACACGAAGTTATGTGTGCTTATGTGTGAGAAAGTAAAAGAGAATTGAAAACGGAAGAGTATAACACTGAGCGCGAGCGAAGCAAGCTTAAATAGAGAGGTGTGGAAGAGAAAGAGATCGAGAGAAAGAATAGAATCAGCCACGCGCGGCAGGATTAGGGATTCGCGTATCGACGGCCAAATAGGAAGCACATTAAATTTGTAATCGGTTATCTTTTAATAAATCTTACACCCATTCTTCTTTTCTTACAATTATTTCAGATTTCAATATGAAATTATACAAATTATAAAGATTGATAAAGATCATTGTTCGCCATCGATCCTTAAGTTGCGTTTTCAGTGTTACTTTCGAACCAGTGAAATGCGTTAAAACGATTGTTCCGGGTTGGCCGTTCGGCGTACGTGTCGATCTATTTCCTGGTTTGTTGTACAATGGTGAGAAATTTACAAATCTGAAACGGCTCTAGCACTAACACAGCAAATAACAATAACGCTGCGCCAGTGAAAATATTCACGGTATCAGCAGGAGCGCGAGCGGCTATAGAAAATGTCAACAACAAATAGCCACAGGGAAAGGACATGGAAAGTGTAAACATTGATTACAAGCATAGCGGAGTCACGGATATTTCAAATGTCAGTTTTATAATAATATTTCTAAATAATATCTGTCTAATATTTCTATATATTTCTAAATAATATTTTAACTATAACCTTTTTGCCGGTTGTGTATCAATCCTGTTGGACCGACAACGCCAGCAAACACATCACCGAGCCTAATTAATACTAATACTGATACGACAGATAACGGGAAAAATGCATAAATGTACTGTAAACGTACAAATAATTGTTGAAATCAAACCATAATGACTTATTTTTTCCACATAGCCGGATAGTCAGTCCTAGCAACGGGGCTACGATCCAGATAGGATTTTGTTTGGGTCCTGTCGTGTGTTCCATGTACGTCACAACATCAATTTAAAAAAAAATATATATATATATATATATATTAGTGATCGTTAAAACATTCAAAAATATTAATTTTGATAATATTCTTTTTACCACCTTCAAAAACCGCAAAAGTAGTATGGATTACAAACTTTATAATAATTAAACAACACACACAGTAGGTTGACTCTCCTGATTAATTTTAACAACTATTGATGCAATAAACCCTTGTTCTTGCTTGATGATTTTGGAATTATCGTTCCAATTGTATGAAAAATGTTTCACGATTATGGCGAGAGTATTTTAGGAAGGATTTTCACTTCTTGAAAACAGTCAACAAATAAGGCATGAAATTTCGAACATGTAATAAAAAATAGACTGATGTGGCATACTAGATGCCAAATTAAGATGTTCCGTAGAATGGTTACCAATTACGGACCTAACATAAAATATAATGAACTAAAGGCAGTTTTGCACGTAACAATCAAACCAATAAACCGAAAAACACAACAAAGTAAAATTGCACCATATTATCGATTTTTTCCTAACACCAACAAATATATACAGGGTTTTACAATGGATAGGTTATGGCGTGCCAAACTTATTGATAGCGCAAGCGAATAAAATAAACGGGTAAATTGATTCTAAAACACAAAACTGAATCAAAAACTGGATAAGGATGCACAATTTAGTGAATGCCAATTCGGCCAGGCCATGTTTAAGTAAGATGCAAGAGTTCAATGTATCTATGAGTTCCATGTACGTCACAACATCTATTTTCGGGTAAAAAAACGAAATATATACCAGTGAACGTTAAATATCAAATATTATTTTCTACCTATCAATTTACCAAATTGTATCATCGCAATCTAATAGTGTTAACGTACAAGACAGATACTGATAATAGGTAAAATATGCCAATAAAGTTAGAGTTGAAGTGATGAGCGAAACGGGCATTACAACTTCCTATTTTCAGATATGGTCACCTTCGTTGGGTGACCATCGAAATGATGACGATTATGATACACCCGGTGCTGATCTTTAGGCTGATAAATTACGAAACAATTGCGCTTCGTATCTAAAGTAACCGTGGGAGTTAACCGCGGTTGTATCGATCGATTTGCATTTGTTTTATTTATTATATACCACCGGAAACCGTGTGTTTCAATAATATATTGCATTTAGATTGAAATCTGTTTTTTCCAATTTTCGTGAAACGGATTTTCAAGCAGTAGCTAATTTATTTTGTTAAATTTTAATATCAATGTTTTCATAAAAACGAATACCAACGTGTAGATTTCTGTTGTCTATTTTTCCAAAGAATGAGAAGTAGAAGTATACTTCAAACAGACACAATGCATCCAACAAAATCAACGATTTACCAGGCAACCTGCGCGTTATTCATGCTCTGTTTTCATAGTGATGACATAAATCAGTCAGCATTTTACGCACGCTTCTCTGCAGAGGAAACGGAATGTGTCAAGATTTCGAGGTGCAGATGTAAAGATTGGGATGACAGACGATGCTAACAAACTTCCAGTCTTTGTCTCCATGTCATCGTGCTGTTGTCGACGTAAGAACGAAGAAAGAAATTAATCGCCTCGGAGATTTAAGAAATTGTCAGAGGTCGGACTGACGGTTTGTGGCCATGAATATGCATTTACTTTTCTTCATTACATGCATTATTGTGGAGGCCAGTTTTAATTAAATTTAGATTTATTTCGAAATTTAAACATTTTTTATATCGATATTTCGAATATGCCAAGGAATATTGTATGCTTTTAATGAAACAGTATGAAACAGTACGTTTCAATAAGGTTTATATTTAAACTTAAATATATTTTGGCAGTTATGAGTATTACACCAACTTCGAAAGTTTGCAACAATGACAGTTAAGTCTCCTTTTGGGTTTCTGCTCAGCACCTGAACACCCTGCTGCAGTTGGAACACCTTTTCCTTATGGACAAACATCGTTCTACGACCGAGTGCAATACTGACGGATACTGACGGAAGTTTTTTGATTGGTTCACAATGGAATTGGGGATAGTGCACCGAACTATCTCTAATAGGAATGCCGGAGGCTCTGGGGTTTGACAGGAATTTCTGCTTACAATTTTATGGTACAATATTTGCTTAGTATGCGCCTAGGACCTATATTGACAAATAAGGGACAGTTTTCAATGGTCCCAAAGGCGGCCGCTTTTTACAAGTAATTGTAGATGAGTCACGACCTTCTTCACGAAAATCTAAAACTTGGTACATTCACACAGTTAATGACTGTATTATTAAGTCATTAACTGTTTTGTTACATCTGAACCATGGTAACAACATGACACATGTTGCCTCACTTCAATCGGTCAGACGATTTTCGTTCGATGGAAACCCGGAATGGAATTCTATACTTTCGTTAATTTTCCTAGGGGCCCCAATCAGCCCTACTTTGTCTGTCACTACATCAACCAGCTTCGTTAAATAACCTAGGTACATTAATTGATGTACAAAATGAATAAAACAACAATTAGTAATTTCATTTAAAAACCTTTTTCCCGTTTCCAAATAACTCCTGCTGTAATATAACTTATCTTTATTAATTTATGAACTTTAATCTGCCTTATAGGCCGGGATTAGGATGTGTTTATCGTCACAAGATTATGTCGGTCCTACTATTGTTCCGATACTAATCGTGAGCATAATTACGATGTTATCCCTTAGAATCCTACTGTATTGGCAGGGCATTAGATAAACGAGAGCATCGCAAAGCGCAAACGCCAACAAGCCTTTTCCCGTGAACGGCAGCTTGAATGTGAAATTGAAGCCATAAGTTTTAGTAACACCTGCACACTGCCAATGCCGGACTTCCTCAGGCTTTTTGGAACGGTTCCAACCGGACACTGGCTGCATACTGTAGCGTTCTGCAAATGGGACCGAAACGATAGTATGACATTTGACGGAAAATTCTAATTATGTTATACGACAAATTTTAATCCTCTTGGAAACACATTTGGTTTAAGAGTCCAATGCAATGTGAAGAGAGAAATAGGTGCAAACAACCATGTGCTGTACTGAGCTGCAAATAACACCACACCCGTTTGCGGTCTGGAAATGTCCATTTCATTAAAAATCCCAGATATTAGCTGCCAAACGAAACTTCCCTTCGAGTTTTGGGTTAATAAATCGAAATCGTGAAAGAAAGAAATCATATTTCATACGAACCATTCCATGCTTAATATGATAATTACGTCGCATGCGATCTAATTTCCGTTTAACGTCCAGTTTGGACGTATCTTTGAAGCAAGATGGAGGAATGATGATGGCTACTATTGTTTCAACGTCAGCAGTACGTTGCTGTGACACTTACGCAAGGTCAAGCCGTATGGGATGTATGCAATGAAATAATCCTTTCGCACAATCTTAAACCTAGACATGCTAACTAAAGGCTACAATGCGAAATGCCAATCAATGCTCCAGTCAAAAGCTTCGTATGCAAATAAAAACTACGTTCACATACGTTGCAAGTATGACTTTTCATTCGATTACACACCTAATGTGGTGGAAAGAAAGATTTATGTGCAGTCTTATCATTTACTATGTGAAGATGCCTTATCGCAAATATTCGATAAAGATGCACCTGTCTGTTTAAAAAAAAAAACAATATTAAACAAAAAAAGAAAGTTTGTTTTGTTCTTATCGTATATTTTAAATATGTATAGCTTTTTCGATGCACGCTTTTGCGTACATTTTTTCGTAATTATGACCAACAACCAACAACCTGGAATAGTTTCCACAACTTCTTTTAGCATTGATTAAAACAAATAAAATCGTAGCTATTATAGGCGATTTACGCTTATTTATTACCCAGCCACAATACGTATCTGTCACTGCCATGACTACAACGACTTCTCTGTCTGCGTTATTCCAACATATATTTCCAAGACACGGGAGAATATATGCTTTGTTATTTTCATGACTTGCGCAATCCGATCAATATTGTATAGCGAATAATAAAAATATGCCGAAGTATAAAAATATGTGTATCAGCAGAACAACGAACATATCTCGAGATGAGATAAACACCCCACCACCATCCTGCCCCCTGTCACATCACCCTGTCATCATGTTTGTTGGGCTTCAAAGACTCGAAAGGTTCCCAAAAACGTACCACGGTATCGCTACAGTATCCAACTACCATTTCGCTCTGGGTTTACATCCTGCAAACTACTGATCCTACTTCTCTGTAATACTGTTATACAACGCACTCCGATAGTTTTTGCCTTTGTTTGTTTGTTTTTAAAATTTTCATGCAACACAAAAAAGGTACATTGGTACGTACGTAAAAAAGGTACGTACTATCCGGCGTACATTGTGCTTAATATCCCTTTATGAAATCACGCACATTCATATGATTGGTCAAAAATATCAAACCCTTAACTACACGGCATATCATTTTCCTGTTTGATCTTTAAATGCTTGAAGATATTTTATGCCGCACTGCATCCCGTGTACGACTTCACAAAAACAACAACTTTGTCAAATCACGGTAAATCTCGTTACGTCGAAACACCACACGTAGTGATACAGTCATTCTATTATCAAAAGGAAGTCGCGCACTTCCATAGTGTAGGATTTGTTTCTGGCCAATCTGATCGTCAATAAATTGCTGTTGGTGAGTGAAATGACTACTGCACACTTAAGACCTGACTTAGTTTGTACTATATCATAACGACACAACAGGCGAACCTTATAAAGGTTACATTGAAGGATTCATTTCGCTTCGTGATTTGTGATTTCGTGAAACAGTTTGTTTTAAGCATCAACTACTTAAACCAAAGCTGTCATCCAATATAACAAGCATACTATGATGATAAGCTATATGGCTTCATTTTATTAAAAAAATACATCAGTGAAACAAAACAAGAGCATACAGAGGATACCTAAACACCTTTACTCACGTACGAAATGCTGTTAAAATGTAATGAAGCTATACAGAATAAAAAAAAAAAAAACATTTCACTAGTAAGCATTCTAGTAACATTCTAACACTTCCTCCTACGTATATTTTCGAAATGTGTGCTTTAAAATGTAACGCTTCAAGTACGCACAAAAAACTTAAGCACAACCCCTTCGCAACAAATGGAATGATACATTCATGCTTGATGCCCATTATCACAACACTAGTGGTAGTCAAAGCTACTAGAGGGGTATTGCTTGCAAGCATAATATTTATAAATAACTACAATTACCATTACCATACTCCAACCGTACACAGACATCATTCGTTTGCGGCTCTCCAACGTAGCGGATGCTTACCAAAGCATTGAGCTTACTCACTTACTTATCCGACGCTACAACTACTTCGTGGTCTTGGCCTGCTGCAGAAGTCCCCTCAACCGCTCACGGTCGAGCGCCTTCGTTTGCCAATCCATCCCGGCCTTTCTGGCGGACGCATTAACACCATCACTCCATCTCAATTTCTGACTTCACGGGCTGAATCGTCTGGTATCATTCTCATGACGTGAACAGCCCACCGGAACCTGGTGAGTCTAATCCGCTGTACGGCATTAAAGCGGCTCCTCCATTGTCTTTCCACACTTACGGGGCCAAGCATCCTTCCGACCATCTTCCTCTCGAACGCGACTAAGAGGGTTTCGTCAGTTTTGGACTACGTCCATGTCTCAAAGGCGTATGTAGTTCTGGAACCATATAGGTTCTATATAGTGACTGCTTCGTTCGTCGCGACATGTATTATGAGCGGAAAAGTTTTCTCAAACTGTAGTACGACCGGTTGGCAGCCAGCACCCTAGCGCGTATTTCAACATCAATGTTATTGTCGGTGCAGACTTTTGACCCAAGATAGGTGAAATTGTGTACGACTTCGAAAGAGCGTTCAGCTATTTGTACGTCACCTCTGCGTAAGTTAGGATGTGTTAGCAGGGCCGCTGTTGGTGCCACCATCAACTTGGTTTTTGCCTTGTTAATCTTCAAACCGAGATTTTCTGCCACCTGGTCAATCCTTTTCCTCAATCTCCTTCCAATCCGCTACATAGAAGAGCCGTAAACTAATGATGTCTATATCATCAGCGTATGCCAGGTTCTGGATTGACTTGAAGTAGATGGTCCCCGAAGATTTCACCTCCGAGTCGAGGATGGCTTTCTCTAGCGCTTAATTGAAGAGTAGATATGCTAGCCCATCTTCTTGGCGGTTGCAAATGGATTGGCAGACGATGACGATAAATCGTGAAGAGGTTGTTGAGCCGGATCAGTTAGTAACTAAGTAAGTATAACGTAAGTAACTAAGTAAGAAGTGGAGTACGAAGTGTAATGACTTTCAACCAGTATAGTTCACAAAATAGTGTTTCATTAATCTTCATGCTTTCGCAACTCCATATGAACTAACACTTCATTCTCATATCATAGTAAAATTAGAGTTTGCAATGAAACAACTCGAAGGCACACTAGTGGCATGGCGCGATGGCATTGAAGTGGTACAATACAATTTACAATTATTATAGGAAGAAGTTTAGTTCCAACAGAGAAACTTAATTTGACAAGCAAAAAAAGGCCCATATTTGTTGATGTTTTCTTTTGCATCGTTGCCGTGGGTAACTACATGATTTTTTTTAAGGTTTTTATTTTTTTTAATTTTTGGAAGAAGGGATGGGTTAGAGTAGCTACGTGTTACTGCGTTGGAAAACAAAAACAAACAAAAATTCAACTCCGAACATCGTTTTCGCATCATTAATATACACTTCCAACATCAAATGGGAAATTTATCATCAATGTGTGACGAAGTACGGTAAAATTGTACTTGTGTCAAATAATAACCACAACAAAAGAAAATGGAGCTCTTGGGGCATAATGGGACACAGACAACAATTTCGTGTAGAGTATGGACATAGAACAAACAGTATGGACATAGGTGTTATTAGTTTTCGCACATCGTTCGAGTATTGTCCGTCATATTGCTCATAATGTTAATCCACGAGTATTTCTGAATCAAGTTTAGAACTAATTATATTACATTACTATGACAAACAAACTCATTACTATATGAAACCCATAAAAAACGCCTGTCTACCATGAACTCTGTTGTTTGAATTAATGCCGCACACATTTAAGTTTGCATCGTCCAATTGCCCACTTCCAGGTTTGTTACAGTAGCATAACTCTACCGCTGTTCGAAAACACCGGGAAACACACGGAATAACTTAGCAGCGCTGTTGAGTCGATATCGTGTGAATAAAACGTAAACATGAACGAAGGCACACATGTTGCAACACAGTTAAAAATCCAAATAGACAAACAAATTTGCTCCAAATTACGAGACTATAAAGCACGGGTGCGATCTATCTGTGTGTTGCGAGGGGATTTAATTCTTTCTAGAAGAGGATAAATATAGAAGGGAAATTAATTAATATTTATTTACTTTCCTTTCTTGAAGCACTGCTGATACACTGTTGAAAGTTATAAACCATCTCGTGGAAACTTTGCTGTACAACGATGAAGGAAAAGTTTTCTGTAACACATACACAAGCATTATATTTTGAAGCATATGAGAGCATCGTTTGTATAGCAAAAAGAAAGATACTGATATAGCATAGTCTGGAATTGAATTAACTCGAGAGGTAAAGCAGCTGGCAGCACATCAGTCAAGGAAAAATAAATTATCCATACGCTTCCGAGACCGACAATTAAACTAAGCAAATGTAGAAATTTCCTACACTCGTTTATGTTTGACTTGATTTAAATGCGCTTGTTCGCGATTAGCAATATAAATGACAACACATAAAAGCGTGTACGTGTTTTCAGTGCAATTGTTATTTATTATTGGTAGCCAAAGTCTTTTCTCTCTCGCTAAACGATGTTGCTAGACTGGTACGGTTTCTCTTTACATAGAAATCTAAGTGATACTCTAATGGCAACCTCTAATCTGTGAACAATTTTATTTGCAACCGATGAAGTCATCTATCACGGGACTTAATTCAAAGCATTTGAGGAAGTCGTATCAATTTTCAAACTCACATAAACATTGCATCATTTATGTATATATTGAATGTGAGATGATCATTTTCACTACGGTTGTTTGCATACAATCCCTTTTCATCGACGATTTCTCTAGTACTTTCTTTGTATCCAAAATCTGTACAAAAGGCGCACCATTTAAACCCTATCCAACACAGGTACTGAGTTTCATTTTAAATTAAAATAAATCTTATCGTTTAATACCATTGACAAATATTAGTATTACAGTTGTTGTTAATAGTGTTAATCTCAGTTACAATGCTATGCTGCAACTTCGTTAATGCTGCAACAGTGTTAATTCTGCAACCGTTGTATGAACTTTCCCAATATACACCAATTCAAAATATTGTACAATTAAGACTAGCTTAACAAAGTAGTATTGTTTAGGATTAGGTTTGTTTAGGTTAAAAAAAATACCACTTTGGACTGAACGCTACAAGTGCAATTGCGCAAACAGATACACATTATCGCCAAGATTGGCAATTTATAAGCCCATTTTGTAGAACTAGTTTACTTGCTCTTGATGGTTCACCGCTAGATGTATGTATTATTCTGTAAATATGGATGCTTAAATAAATTGTATAACCTATTATCTATATTAACGTATTATTTACTTCATCGTTCCGTGAGGGTTTAAAATAACACATAACACGTGATGAAATAATGCACCATCCAATACATATTACGATTAAACCCAAACTATTTATTTAAAAGCAGAACGTCACGCTGCTAAAAAAAAATTAATTTATTTCTTATGATTTTTATATTTTTTGGTACTTTAAAAGACGGTGTTTCCCATGCAGAATGAATCAATTTTGCCGGTGCATCTTGGCAAACGAAATTTTCAAACCTTCTTGATTCACTGCGAAGGAGTGGCGTAACTTTTTCGCTTTCATTATTTTTTTATATTTTTGGCACTTGCGCTTTATATGCGGTAACATAATTACAGGATTTTTTAGATGACAGGACAACACAAGCACCTTTCACCACAACCGCAAATAAAATGATCAATTTTGCTTATGTTTTCAGTTCGTATAAACAACCTCTCATTCAGAAACAGCGTTGGCATACTTCAATGCAATCACATGATATCACAATCGCAGCGCAGCTTAGTACAAAACTCATACGACGGTATCAGCCAAGTACGATCCGACCAGTATAATCGCGTTCTAAGAAGGATTTTGACAACCAAACGGTATTTGTTGTGGTCCGAAGAAATATTTACTATATTTATCGAATTAAATATACTTTCTTTAATGAAAAATACAGTAAATGTTACCAACAATCAGCTGAGAAAATCCAACCTAGAACACATTTATACTCCACATCTAGTAAGGACGTTGAAAACGTGCTGTGCTTGTGGTGATAGGCGCTTGCGTTGTCCTATCATTTAAAAAACCCTGTATTGTACAAAAAAAGTTGTAACAAAAAGATTAACGAGAGGTTGTTTATACGGTTATGTTTTGCTGAAAACATAAGCAAAATTGATATCATTTTAGTTTGGGAGTTATTATTAATTATTATAATTTATTATAATTATAACGGCTCTTAGCCGTATTATCAGTCCTATAATGACTGCATAGTACAGATTCCTCAAGGCATTTCCTCCTTGTCTTTAGCCTTATCTCGGGCATGCTCGGTTTATTATTTTGGGAGTTAATTTTTAACAATATACTTGCAATGGAAATCTATGGAGCTGTATAACAAAATGTACATGTGTGCATTAAAATGTAATGTGATGTGTTTTAAGAGTTTAAAGTGTTTTAATGTGATGTGAATGTGTGCACGCCAGTACAGCAAAAAAAAACAAAACCAGAAATTTTAAATTTACTTTTCAACTAAAAAATAATTGAAATATTCTTTATTAAATTTGGAATTGTATGTTTTAAAACGAGCCAATGTCGACAGTTTATGCAATTGTTAAACAATTCAACTTTTCTATTCCTTCCGCATGCTACAAAGAGTTTGGCATCACTGCGTAAGACGATATTTACAGTTCTCCTATGCCGACTTTAGCAAACGAAATCTATCTATAGCATTGCTCCGCTGCAAATACATTGCTTCCAGAGCAAACCCATTACAACAAACAACCCCAAACACGTTCGTCTAATCGATCCAATACTCCGAAAGTAAATAAAATCTAAGATCAATGAGCTTTCGACTTTCCAAAGCGAAGTGCTCAAACTTCTTTCCTGATAAATCCGCGAACGATGCAATTCGCTAACTGTGGCAGTACACACTCGCACAATGGAAGACAAACAAATGAGACGAATGTTGAAAGCATTGCTTCCATCAGATTCATCGATCTTGAACAGAAAATTTTATCGAATACTTTAGCAGGCACCAAACCGAAACCGATACCAGTTGGAAAATAAAACGATAAAGAGCTAAATAATTGTCCGATGTAAAGGCAACTTCGTCGCAAAAAAACCTCTCCGTTAAAAGAAATGTGAAATGAATTGTAGCAAAGTGCAACTCAAAAAAAATAAAGCATACTCAACGAATGTTAATCAACCGTTACTGATTTCGATGCTCGAGCGTGCTGTTTTTAATATACCTTTTTGCTGGGATTTACTAAGGTTTCTTCCTCTGGAATTCGTTGTGTTATGTGCTTATCGTGTAAATAAAGAAAAAGTTGAAGGAAATATCAATAACAGGCAATAATAACAGCAATAACTTAGCAGTGTTGATTGAAGTATGAAACAATTTAAAAAAAATATGAGTGGTATTTCAATGATGCAAGGTGTCAACAACAATCTAGATCATGGTCATCGATTTAACATCTTGATAAATAAATAATACTTAGATAATATTCGAGAAATCATCAGAAATTTGTGTAGTTCTATTTAAATCATTTTCTGAGCTTGCCTGCCATGCCATGAATTAAATTCATATAAAAACATTTACCACATTTAAATAAAAATAAATAAAAAAATAAATTTTAATAAAAAAAGCATTTACTACTTCACAAACATTACACACAGTGCAGTATTGTTAACCCGAGTCAGCAACACGTTCTAAAATGCTCAGATATTGTGAAAACCACTGGCACCGCAGACAATTAGGCAATTGCTGCCAAGCTTTGCCAAAACCATACTCGCCAACATCATTGTTACCATAATTACAGAACACTACGATCAGTAATGTAGACGAACGAAGCACATAGATTCACTGCTGAGTGGAGAAGCATGCTGTTTGGAATCGATCCTATAAAGGGCGCGACACATCGTGCTGCAGTCAACTGCAAAGGATGCAATTTAAATTTGATAATGTATGCAAATGAACTAAAATTTCATAGTCTCGTTGCACAAAAAGCAACTGTGAGCAATGGATGCGTTGGTATCGCAGGAGAATGAATACAAACAGCATAAGTAAGCATACCATGACACACGTTCACACATATATGAAACCACCCTGCTCGGATCGTGGATAATGCGGATACTATCATAAAACAGCGCACTATCGGTCCCGTTGCCTAAAATCAATCCGTATTTGCTCGTGTGACCAGTGTACTTTACATTCGGTGATTATCTCGAACACTGATGGGCGCACGTGTGAGCAAAACTGTAAAACTTTTTAAAAACTGTAAAAAGCTACCCAGAGTATCAGATTTAGCACTGTTTCGAGTGTATGTTGCAAGGATGCAATCAAATGATTTCAAAATCTTCATACTTTCTCTTATTGTAACTCATCTCATACAAGTACTCTCCTAAAACTAACAACTTCGTAGTAGAATCAAATTCAATTTTAAAGGGGGCAGGATTTTAGGGAGGAAGGTGCTGCTCTGTCATCTTTGCCTTACAGGTACCTATAGCGAAGAAAAATTAACGAACGAATATTCATATTCCGAAAATTTGTGTCGCTTGTTGACCACTAAATAGATTCACATAGCACTAAGGCTTCATGTCGCTATTTACACTTCCTCGAACTTTACATCATTCCTCCAACTGCTAACACATGCTTCCATCGGACATATACAAATACAAAAACCATTACATCTGATATAGCTTTTATCGATATGCACGGTTCACTCAGACTCGGTACAATGTGTTAGAAAAGATATGTCTTGATTTGTAGTTTCTGGGAGATACAGCAGCAGCACGATCGGCGCACCATTCTTCTTATTTTAAACAAAGTCTTAAACCACACACAAAGCTTGATAAATGACCACGAAACATTTTATTCTCCATTTGGGAATATTCACCAACCAGCAGTAAACCGTGCCGACGGTTAACCTATGTGTTGGGTAACACATTTAAAAAATAATTACTATTAACCACTTCTCGATGCACATATGCTTATATTGATTTCATTCGAACAAAACCGGCATTTTTTTCAATTCGATTTCAACTGACGAAATTCTAACACAACTTCGACCAGTGTCATTGTTCTGCGGCTTTGAGGATTGCCATTTAAGCATTGCAGATGCCAAGTACAGGGAATGTTTTTGAAAAATACAGAACCCCTGAATACATTATCACACTTTGACCACGTGCAAGAGATAGCTATTACGCTAAAAACTTTTATTAGAAACCCTTTAAATAATCATTTCAAACTGTTTTGCGTTTTCGATTCCTGTTCACAATTGGCTACAGCACGTACGAACTGGAAACGAGGTTAGTTTTGTGAAAAAAACACACTACACATTATTTTTTATATATTCTTATATATTGTGTACATTCATTTATACACTTTTATGCTAATTTCTCAGATTTTTCTGAGATTTTCAGAGGATTTTTTTTTACAGATTTCGCTAGGGATCCATACAATCACAACACACAATCGCACAATCTCCATACAAGGGATCACTATTTCCATACAGTGGTGATCCCGGATCGCTAGGGATCACAATCCCCATTCAAGGGATCTATATTTCCATGCAATGGTGATCCCCAATCATTTGATCCCATATTATAGAATTGGATCAAATTTATCAAGCCTGATCGGATCGGATCAACCGATCCACCTCCAACTTCTCATCACTTATGGTAGTTATATACAATTACATTACAAAATCAATCGAAAATAGCAAAATCGTTATATATAATTAAGCCAATCCCATCCGAAATAAATCATCTCAGGGGATTAGTGGCTGATTTTACTAATATTGGTCCAAAATATCCTGCTCTTCAAATGAAAGCGAACATGGGGACGAGTATCTGCAGAAATAATCGTTCGTAACATTCCCTCAAAATGGCGTTAAAGTTGATACATTTCCGTAACCTCAACCTAAATAGCTGCTCTACCCACTGCTTTTCTAATTAGGAAGACATATCAGCAGCTACTTTGGAGATTCATTGTCATGTGAGCTCCTTGTATTCGTTGATGTTGTGTTTTTATGGTTGTCACTCCGGTCAGCTTCGGCAATGAGACATTGTTTTTGTATGGCTGCTACGATGGTTTCTTCACAGAACACATCGTTTTTCAATCAATGGATAGTTGATAGTTCCACAAAAGTGTTTAGAATCAATATGTTGATGTGACGATTTAATCCAATCGTATGAAATACCCGACGGTCTACATATTTCCGATACTTATACCCATGCTTTTATTAAATGGTAGTTGCACACTGTACGAATGGAAAGGTGCATAAATCGGACGTGGAAATTATTTCATTACTACATGTCACATTTTACAATCGTACGAAAATTATATGCAGGGCATACATTTTGATTGATAAGAGATGTTTTTTTTATATATTTATTGCAGGCGGCCAGTATGTGGCGGAGAAAAATAACACAATTTCAACGTAAGAAATTTTTACAGTAATGGCAAATGCATGCAATTGGTAAAGTTTTATTATTATTTGTTATGAATATTTGTGTTAGCACAAGGCTTGTTTTCGATTATAGAGCGTGGACATTGATATGTTAAACATATTCCATATGCGCTTAGAGATATATGGAAATTTAATCCAGCACATAACTGCCCATCAAAATAGCGTAATTTCCGTCGGAAACATAGAAACACGGTACTGTGCAAAGAGAACAAATGATCACTAAAAACTAAACTAAAAACCAAAAACAAATCACATCAATAACACCACCGACTTTACGTAAATAAATTTTGCAAATAATAGATAATACTGACAGAGTTAATGATTTGTATGTACTGTATGTATTTCAAATAACTGTGATAAACACAAATTTATACCTTTTCCTGAACCTACGGATTGTGTTACCCTAAACGGACACAACGATACGGTTTGTAATATTTTACTTACCATAAATTGATTATTGACGAAAACTTTTACTCCTTCTTTAACTCCACAACTCTGCAGTTTCCTAATGATGGAGATATTGCAAGATATTAATATACCACTACACGCAAGATCCAAAAACCGGGTGATCCTGTACTTTCACCTTGTTTCCTTTGCCTAAATTTGATTTATTTTTCTGCTCGATTTTTTATGTTTGCTCTATTTTGGGCACTTAAGGGCCTTTAAATTTCAGGAAACTTCTACCAATAAATCGAACAACATTATATCGAACAACCATTGTGCACAGTTGTAAAACGTGGCACACACACAGATGAAAATAAAAAAAAAACGATCATTTGCTAACCCAAAATTGGAATCACAGCACATTAAACACTATGCTCACTTATTTACATCGGAAGGATAACACATCAGTAACACCACCTTAAGCACACGTTTTTCACACTTTTTTCAAATAAAATAAAAACGATTTTTGCTTTTCCGATTATTTTACCTTTTTCCAATTTTCCACAACAAATTGATTCTACACACAAATTTATATCAAACGGCTATGCATTTTTAGCGATAACGTTCATACGGCTTCCTTAAGAGAGAATGAAAAAGATAGCAAATTAAAGCCAATATTCATTCTTAATTGGCAAATTGTATAAATCATGTATAAATCAGGTTTTCCATTACTCGTACGTAACGAATATGTAACAAAATAGCTTAAGTTAGTAGAGTATTTGTTTCTTCTTATTAATAACACCATAAAATATTTCAAACTTGACACGTAGGAAAAACAGTCACACCATCCTTCGAAACATATGTTTTTTTTTCCTTATTACACAAATGCCCTTAATTTCCAATGGTGCTTCTGATCGATTTTTCGATTTTCACTTTCCCTTATTCTCCGCCGGCACTTCCTATTCTTCGTAACGAATATGATTAGATTAAACAAAAAGTTATGAAGCGAAAATGATATTAATCTGATACATCGAATTAGAATAAACGCTCGTATTCGCACCGAAAATTGATTTCAATACACTTTGGTTTCTTTCGCAGATTTTATAGAAGCTCGAGCTGTTTATATAGCTCAAAGCCTTTATACAACAACTACCATCACATCACAATCACTACACACAAGCAAAGAAGACATAAATTTGCAGTGTAGTACATGAGTACTCTCGACGTACACGACAATAACGGGAATTTTCCCTCCCATCAGGGATCTATCCGGTTTTGTGTTGATAACAAACCACGAACAGGGAGATAGTTACCAATTAGGTCGGCGTTTGCTACATTTCGCCACACACGAAAAATTGGTACAAATTTGAGTTACAGCATAAATGACGTTTGATTGTGTAGAACAAAAAAAAAACACACACGCACACACTGCCGAATTAAGCTGTAGATGTTTCACTGCTCACATTATTTTTCCTGCCGGCATTGCGAATGGTTATCTATTTATTGATTTTTGCTTTTCTTTTTCCACACAAAAACAAATTCTTTTCCTTTTCCCGGTTTGCTTCGTTGACGCTTCTTTAGAGCGTTGATTGGCTTGACATAGGCACGGAATCGGTACTACTAACTTTGGGATATCACGCTATTTCTGTATCGAAAAACATACTCTTTCATATACCGACGATCCAGTTGATTTCACCTTACAGATGCATAAACACATACGCACACACATACACACGCGATTTTGACAATGAATGAAGCAAACGCGACGTTTGAGGCACACGCACGCACTCACACACTCCGCAGCCCAAAATCAAAGCCCCATTCCGGTTGGCGCTCTTCTGAAAACTAAACCGCACAACGCATGACTGTGCATTGGATACCACAAATGTGGAGCAAATCAGCCCCAAGGAACAATTTTTACCCCGCAACTAACAGTTTTACTGCGCACGTCGGCTGACTTCAAAAACTGCGTCGCTCTCCCTGAGATTATATTCCCATTTCTGTCGTACAATCCGCTGCTTCTCGCTCTTCTGAGACTTTGTTTTTTCCACTGTAATGAATACATTCGCAATTGGAGTGGTGTAGTTATTTTAGGATTATTCTAGGTTAACCTAGCATATCGGTTTGAAATGGTAAGTAAATGACTTATAATCGATCAAGCTACGTTTATTTATACTGTCTATTCAAAAGTACACTGAAAACTCATCACAACAGCATTCTACCGGCGTTCTTTGACGGCAACGGAGCTGGATGTGTATGTGTGTGCGTGCATGACGTGAAGTGTTGCAAGGATTTGCATAGTGTTTTGCTTTATCGAGACGTCCTGGTAGTAGCAACATGTAGCACCACTTTCCCATTTTCTCCTAGAGCAAGGAGCAGAAATTATACGCGTGGCCATTGCAGGAACGCAATAGCCATTCGCGTATGGTATCTAAGCAATCGCTTAGAAGAGCAGTAAAAAAGTGCAACGAAAAGTGTGTGGAAAATGAGCATCATGAAGTATAAAAAATGTTACATTTTGTTTCTATTCTCATCCGGAAACAGCTGTGATGCAAGCACAGCCGTTGTGCGAGACCTGTTCCATCACCGCTGTCGCGAGACAGTGAGAGCCAGGCATCCGCACAACACCTTCCTGGTTCCTTTCTCACCCCCTCGGTGGACCGAATAATCCTGCTATCCGGCCGATTATCTGGCCCAAAAACAGCCAATCTTTCGCTTCGTGCCGGTTTTGGAACTGCTTCGTGGGGGGGAAATTTCGTATCGCGGCGAGAGCGAATGGAGCGAATGAATTGGGAGAGAATTCATTCGCTGTACGATTCTCCGTTCGGCGCGTTCATTTCATTTTAAATGATTACTCTCTTCAAAACCCTAAGCAAGAACCATTTAAGGAACCTGGCGTAGAATAATTTGTTTCTTTGTATTATATTCCCCTCCTTCCTGAAAAATATGTAATTGCCGAGGCGAATTGATATGTCAACTGTCTTTTAATTTTGTCAACATTCGGTTGTTGAGTTTATTATTTACTTAAGATTCATTGTCAGTGACAAGTCTTTTTGATCCCATTCGGTTTCGGGAGTACATATAAACCGAGATTAAAGTTGTTCTGTCCCAAGTGACAACAATCGTAGTTTAATGTTTAACATTCAATTTAATTTTAATATTACAATAATATCTGGTGCGGCAAGGTATGCGGTGGCGGTACTGGTCCCATGCCACATGACCAAAACAAAATCCCATCCGGGCAGTTGCACCGTATCTATTGTATCGCTATAGGCGCTATTTAATTGTTGTGGCTATATCAATGGTCATTATAAGAAAAAAATGATAAAATATACCAAAAGCAAAAAATATGAAGAAAATTGTATTGTAACAACATGTGTTTATATATAATTATATCTAATAATTTTAGTTTTGTATTCATTATTCAATAATAACCGAATTCATTAATTACAACTTGAATTAAGTATACAAAGCTAGCAATGTTGCTTTTTGTTTGTTCCATGATTTACATCTCTTCTTCTTCTTTTTCTTCTTCTGTATCGTCACAAAAAAACTCAATAGGTTTTCTAGAGGCTATGGTCGCCTTTTTCGACCTTTTTTTTTACTTTATTTACCCATAAGTGGATAGTAAATTCTATGTACTAGGTATTGGTACGGTAGGGGATTTCGACCGACCTTGTCGTGTGAAGATCAACGCCGTTAACAATACACCACCAGCCCTCCCATTAATTCCTTAGACATGCATAAAGTTGTAAGTCAAGTTATTTACCCGTAGGTGTGGAGTCAGTGCTGTGTACGGGGGATGGGATTTTGGCCGTTCATGTTGTATGCAGCTTGGCGCCCAATACACCACCGAGCCCCTATGAATTCCTGAAACATACAAAAAGTTGTGTTCCCGTTTATATATCACTTCAAGAACATATTGTTTGTACATCCACATATTAAATGTATAATGATATAACAAACATAAAATTTCTACAACATACAAACATAAAAGACGAAAATTCTTTGTTGCTCAATATCAACCTTTAGAGTTCTGGGACTTTTGTTTGCTAAATGTTTAATATGCATACTTCAAATCGGCAGTGAAGTCCAACATAGCTAATAGTTAATTTATTTTTGATGTGGCGACAATAATTAATCGATGAACTTAGGTTAACATTACGAGGAAATTGTTTGAAATTTATTTTTGCATAGGGACTTGTAACACGATATCCAAAATTTGATTTTATATGGAAAATATTTATCAACTTGTAACTCGTGTGTGTCTTTAGGGCACAATTAGAACAGCTGGTACAAAAGATTTTAACACCAACTCTAGCACTTCTGCCACACGCTTTCATTTGTCTGTTTGTAATTCATTCATAATTCATAGATTGTTGTATCGCAAAGAATAACCATTAAAACATTTTTAATTAATTACCCCAATCAAGAGATGGCCCACCGTCTGTTACATTTGTCGTAAGAAATTTAAAATTTATTCGCCACTTGGTGTTCACGAAAAATATTCTATTGGTTTTAGGAAAATTCTCTTCAAATATTTTGCTGAAGACAAATCGGTCATCGTCAATCGTCATTCGTAAAAAATACATAACAATACGTATGCAAATAAAATGGTGCTTTAACCATTTAACACATTTAAGAACATCTGCATTGTTGTTTCTGTTTTGTATGAAAATTTGTATACAATTCTACCAAACGATTGTAAAATCTACAAAATATGTAAATAAAGAGCAAAATAATGTAATGTATGCATCACATTCTATATATTCTGTTGATCGTTATTGAATCGTTGAATCCGTTTCCTCTCTCTTGTTTATCCAAAGGAAAAAGAAGTTATAAATGATAGGTAGATTACAAGCATTTTTAAGCTATTGAAATGCCCTTTTAAGTCTGCCTGCAAGATTTTCAGAAAATTGTTGCAGAAACGTAACTGTCAGCGCATAAAGAAAAGCGATATGCACGCAGTACAGTGTATTCTAAGTATATACATTTAGGCGTAATTCCACACATAACGATTCGT
Source organism: Anopheles marshallii (assembly GCF_943734725.1). Classification (NCBI taxonomy): domain Eukaryota; kingdom Metazoa; phylum Arthropoda; class Insecta; order Diptera; family Culicidae; genus Anopheles; species Anopheles marshallii. Next base: position 92,180,808 of record NC_071326.1, on the reverse strand, counting down.
TATAGCTATAATTCTAACCTCACAACAGCTATGAACGAATTGACTTTAAGGATGATGCAAATTAGGCAAGGGATCAAAGGAGGGCATGTATCTAAAACAACGAGACTATGAGATCAATCAACTGATATCTAAACCCATATCGAAGCAGGGATCAAAATTATTCATCGAGGGAATTGTTAACAGCAAACATTGATAATGACGCTACACCCGCACAATATGTTCAATGCACAGCTTACCTTTTTTCATCTAAGCTACGATCGTTCTCTTGTGATTGTTTGTATGCTGATTATAAGGATAATTAATTAATTATCCATTACGTTCATCAAAATGTAAAACAACAAATTCTAACAAATGCCATTCATCCAAACTGCCTGTGCCATACAAGTAGACATTTGTATAGAATGCAACAAACAATTTCCCCAACTATATTATACTTTAGTACAGAATGCAACTTCAGATTGAAACAATGGTCGGTCAGACGTGAACACTGTAGACGAAAATGAGGAACATTCCTCGCATAATAAGATACAGATTTCAATATCGTATCGTTTAACTAAAGAAATAAAAGAGATTGCATACAAAGGGTTTGCTCAACTTAACGCACCCGATCAACAGCTTGTTGGTTGTACTCTCTTTTATCGATTCGTGATGTACAATTTGACATTCGAAAAACTCACGTAAGTTAAAAAAAAACGCAAACTATTTTTTTCGATTTGTCGATTTCAGTCAACCCGAAGCGGATCCAGTTTTTTCTTTTTTCAACTCCTTTTAAAATTCACTTTCGCACGAATGGCCGGTTGCCGATGACATTTTTGAACGGAAAACTCATTAACACGGCAACGGGTAATGAATGTTAATTTTATTCTCCAGTCTCTCTGAGCCCATCGACAGCTTTTGTTTTTCTGTATCCACGCTCTATCCAAACTAGTAGACAAACACACATACACTTTCATCTGACCACAAAATAGGGTGCGAAACGATGGGAAACTGTACATCGTTCTTTGCTTGCACTAGGAGAAGTGATTACTGAATAAATTTTATGTGAATTTTTCGGCAAAACGAAGGGAGGCCCCGGATGTCGGTAACTCCCCAATACTTAAGGGAGGAATGGTATGAGAAAAACCGCAACAATATTTTAAATTAAATTACCTTTCCGTACTGTACCGTCAGCTATGTTACGTTGACCAGGACGCGTGCCGCTTCAAGCACGATGACATACTCCCGGACCATATAAGTTTATGTTTTCCGTATGTAGCTTTCCGTTATATATTTCGATTGTTCGATTTCGATCCGTTATATATTTTGATAAAGAAGATACCATTCGAAATTTTTCCTAAAGGATTGAAATTCAAGTTCAAGTAGGACGGTGATAAAAAACACCTTGGAAAAAATACGCAATATCTTCTTTTTATCGTACATCGAATATAGAACAAGCCTAAATAGTGGTGCTCGGATATATACCACGGGCAATGTTTCATGTCATCTCATTTTATCTGAAGTTTACAGTCTTATTAATGTTATTTTAGTTCAGAGAGAGTTTTTGTCCTAAAGATTCATTAGAAATCAATTCTTCAATATGCTACTAAGGTTCTGTACTGATACAATCTTCAGATTTATTCGTTTTAATCGTGTGCCGGATTTCATTGTAGATGAATTTCGTTCTTTAATTCAATTAAAACTCTGAAATAGGTTTTTATTCTTATCTGCTATCCTGGCAGTTATTAAGATTTGCTATTTAAAACTCCAAACCTTAGATCCTCTCATTTGAAAACCTTTTAATGTTTAATGTTTTAACGTTGTTTTGACCAGCAACAATTATTTCAATTCTATAATTTGGATTAATATAAAACTTTTCCTAAAACATTTAAAACGTAGTATCCCATGAATGTGGAATTACTTTGAGATAATAATGTAAATAATTTTTATATATAGTATGAACCGGGCCCGGGAAAATAAATAAATACCGTTTCAATATCTCCTCACATGTCAATGGGTTTTAAATTTGCCTGATGGATTATAGTCCAATAAGGTGCTTAAATTCAATTTTCCCCTTAAAAAAAATAATCTTTATCTACAATGCTGAATAATTAAAACGATCACTGCGACTTCGTTAACTTAAACTTCTTAGCTGACGAGATTCCGTGTTTGCTAATTTCCATCGCGTTAATTTTGGAAATTTCCTATTTTGTGGTAGAACCAAGGTGGACTAACATTTGCCTTAAATCGCAAACTTTTTCATTTGCCCAACGCTTCCATTTGCTTTCCATGGTCATCAATTAATTAAAACATCACGTAATGGACAAAGTTTGCATGCCATCAGGCCTTCTTTATGTACCTGACGTTGTGGTGTGGTGGATTACAGTGTGAATTTCGCGGCTGATTGTTTTAGGCAATTTGCGTTGTGAGTGGTGGGTTTCGTTGGGGAAAGTTTTTGCCTCAATCCGACGCACTGTTTGTGCTAAATTCTTTTTTTATTTATTTATGGCTCTGCGCTTATACAGATCAAGCATGACGAAGTTTATATTTAAACACTTGACTTAATCTGTTGATTAAAGTTTTGCCAAATTATAAGCATTCTCATTAGCCCTTCTTTTAAATCGTTAAACCTGATTGGGGAACTTATTCATCATACGTAGTTGATCATGCCCCTCAGTCATGAGTTAATACACTTTGAGTCACTCTTCACCCATTTAACTTTCGCTCTTCACCCATTCATGTGCGAAAAACTATACAAGTAGTCGAAATCCTTTTTGTGCTTACTCTTTATGCTCATTCTTCTTCCAATGTAATGAAATCAGTAAATTCTAGCGTTTCTGCTTCAATTTAGTTAGAAAGTTTAAATTAAAAGTACAAGAAGTGATGATTTTTGGAAACACAGTTTTTAATAAAACTAATCCCGTGAAAAGACGAAATGCAAAAAGGAGACGCCTTGTACGAACTGTTGCAAATTCAACACAAGCGGTAATTAAAATATGTTTAAAGGAATTATAGCTAATTAAATAATATTAATAAATGATTATTAATAATAAATAAATAAATAAAGTTTCGCCGTAAGACCTCGCTGAAATCCGAGATCATCGGCTTAAAGGCTATTGCTGACAGGCTATGCACCCTGAGCATGCGAGGCAGATTCTTCAACATCAGCCTCATTAACATTCACGTCCCTACCGGAGCAAGCAATCTTGTAGTTGCAAGTACAAAATTTGCACGTCGGGATATCTGCAAAACCACGTGGGTATCCCCGGATCCCACCAGCAATCAGAGCGCCCACGTGTCCATAAGCCACCGAAGGTAATAGGTGAGGCTCTACTACCAGAAAACAACTATGAGCGAAAGGTGGAACGTTCTGAAAATGAATATCATCAACTGTGCCAATACCAATATCTCACCACGTTGAGGCAACACTAGATCCGGCTAGTTCGACGAAGAATGTAGACAAGTGACCGAACATAAAAGCTGCGCAAGCCGAGCAATGCAGCAGCGGCATAGAACGCAGGTATGAGCAGAGGAATACACACGGCACAGACTGGAGGAGAAAAAAGTACATAGCACCAAGAAATAATTCTGGGAAGAACAGCGGGTGCGGGAACTTCAAGAAATAAGAGTGCGCTACGGACCTGGAAAAAAGTTTTACCATGAGATAGCAGGTTACCGAAATAACTTCAGACCTAAGGGTACCTGTTATCGAAATAAGGATGGAGATCTGGTCAATTACCAGCCAAATGTCCTCTCGCGATGGGCTCAGTATTTTGATGAATTATTGAACGATCAGTTCAACGAGCAGCTAGAAGTTCCACTAGCAGATGATATCATGCTACTGCCACATAGCATTGACATAACCCGTGGGCTCAAGAATAACAAAGCACCAGACACTGACCGAATAGTAGTCAAATTGATCAAAAATGGAGGTGCAGCACTAGAAAACGAAATTGATCATATAATTACCGGTATGGTATGGGATAGTAAATCGATGCCTTGTGATTGGAATCTTGGTATCATCTACCGCATATATAAAAGGGGAGATAAGCTGCATTGTAGCAATTACAGGGGTAATACGGTGTTGAATACCGCCTACAAAATAATCTCTCTTATACTACAAGATCATCTAGTCCCATTCGTAGAAATGGTAGTTGGAAGCCATGAGAGGGGATTCCGAAACGAAAATCAACCACTGATCAGATCTTCAACATGCAGTAGATCTTGGAGAAAATGGCGGAGCAGCAGCTACACTCCTTCCATATCTTCATCGACTTCAAGCATAGTCAGGGTAAAACTTTACAGCGCGATTTTGAGGACTCCTGCAGCAGGCCGAGACCGCGAAGTGGTTGTATCGCCGGAAAAGTAAGTAAGTAGGTACCGTTGAAAAATGATCAACGTCAGAATAGGAGATCGTTATACATGGGTAGTAACTTTTCGATTCTGACACTGGGGATGTTGCAACTTATGCAGATAGTTATGACGAGGTTAACAACATTGACGATTGCATCATTGATAATGTGGTAGAAAAAATCGGTGAGGACAAAATGGAACAATAATGTGAATTGAATTGTAATGTTAATTTTGATTTGTTATTATAAAATGTTTAACATTGAGTAAAATTAGAAAAGAATGAATTTTTTCCATAAACATTGTATAATCCATAAGGTGGGTTGTGATACACGCGAAAATACGGTAATTTCAATGACATCACATTTTTACTGTACCATGTACCAACACTTAGTTCCCTTTAAAATTTATAACCTAACCAACGCTAAAAACTCTCCCAAAACAAATTACGTACGCTAGGAACTCAACACCGTTTTCCCGTTCGCGATGAAGACAACTCACAACTACAAAACAAACATATGGAATATTTTTATAAACTATCTCCCTAACTGAACTAGTAAGTGTAACCAAAACCACTGGTGAGTACAGGCCAAGTTGTCCGTCTTTTCTTCCTCTCGCTTTATTTTTATAATTCTTCATCATTGCGACTTACGCTTGATCTTGGCGTAGTTCATTGAAATTTTACCCCGCCACCTTTTGAAACATTTTGGCCTACGGTCTAGGTTTGCGTTCTATCGATCTGGACATACTTCGGCGTTGGATTACGTTCCCTGGTGAGCAGCTAAACTTTCTCTCACCGCGTGTATAATAACGTTTCGAAGTGAACCCAGACGAGCGTAGCATCGCGAATGCAACATGGCCTCAATGAATAAAAAATTTCCGGAATGTCAATGTTACCAAATTGAGCTCAAAACTCTGCACACAAACGGGCAATAGATATGTTAGGTTCAACATCATATACTTACCCGAACTTGCCCCTACTAATTATGTACACTAGAAAAAAAGAACCTGGAAGGAGAGACGAGTTTGAGAGATAAATAGCATAGGACAGGTCGTTTGCACACACGCCACATGGATTTCATAGGTAAATAGTAGTAGTAGTAGTAGTGCATATTTATTGAATGCTCTTTTTTTACAATTTTAATTTGTTATCGTCATAAGTTAGTACTTACTTAATAATTAGACGTTACAACAGCGTAATAGCGATATTTTATCGCATTTAATGTATTAATTATTTTTATTTTATTTATTTTCTACATAACTACTACATAGCGCAGCTCCTACATATAGTACGACTGAACAAAAAAAAACTACTGTTCCAGTTAACCTTGTGGTTAACTACCAGCGTAATATTGCAGAATTTTTTAAATTCAATCAAACACATTCTTCTATCGTTTATTCACCTTTTGCACACTGATAATTGTACGAGCACTCGGTTTTACAAAAAACGGAATTTACTATGTTGCTCATGGCCGCAAGCATCACTTGAGTTTTAATGACTTCCCACTTTATCTCGTTCGGGAAATCATTTATGCTATACTATCAAAGGTTCGGGCTCTGGCCAAGATCTGCATGTGAGGCCAAGATGCTATTAATCTTTCGTTCGCCATACTGTTGGAAACCATACACATCCAAACGTCCCGGATTTACCTCTGTGAACCAACTAACACTATCCCGAGTACGACCATGCTGGGCTCAATGCAAGATGGTCTAGTTTGATAAAAATTCTTCAACCCCAAATGAGGGCCGGGTGGAGTAAATAACTAACGCGAGAATCCTTTGGCCTAACAACATCCTTGATTAACATCACGAAGTAGTTAGTTGCAGTGCAATGCACAGACTGTTCAATCATATTCACTTTGCATAGTAAAGCACAGGAAAGCAAAAATCAAACTAAACCCGTAAATAATCGGCTAGAAACATGCGATAGCTCAATCTGAACGGTCGAATGAATTGTTTTTTTTTAACTAACCACAGAAGTATTTTAAAAAATTGGAACATGCAATAACGTGTACTGTTTGCTGGGTAAAATTAATGAATAATAGTAAAATGTATTTAAATTTTCCATAGTTCATAGTTCCTTTTACCAGATCCTAGAGAGAATTTGCCGTTCAATTTCACCAATAAGTCTTACTATTAATTCATTAATATTTTTCATATCTAACTCGAAACTTATACACAACTCGGTATAATAATATACACAACTGCATAGCACTGCACCCATAGTGATCTCAGTGTCTGTTGCTACTTGTTATGTTTATTTGTTGGATCTCGCAGCATTATAATTCAGCGAGAATCTACACAAGCTCCGGTGAAGTTTTGATCGTTTCACTGTTCAGAATGCAAATAACAGACACCCATAAATAATTATACCTACAGACAGTACGAATAGCGTACCTGCATGCAGGTATCCAACCAGCCGTAATAGCTTTAACGTGAAATTTTAAATTTAAAACTTTGCAATTGATGCCTGAATAATGGAAGACAACAATTGTTCATTCAACAAACAAGGGTGAAGATTTTTCTTTTCCGGTTCATTCATTTTATCAGAGAAAAAGCGACACGCAATTTTGCAGTGCAACTGACTTTTCCGAAGCAAAATTCAGCAGTCATTGCATTTACAATCCACACTACACTAAATGAAACGTAATTAATGGTGTGATTCGTACGTTTGGTCGGTTTTTTTAAATCATGAAGCGAATGTAATTGTAATATGCAGTGCATGCAGCCGATGTGCACTTCAGTTATGTATACGAGTAGAATGAACATATGAGTTTATCATTTATGGCAGCTGTTTGCATATTTTACCATATCCCAGCATCACTACGGTAAACTTACATAAGTTATAAAGTTACATATTGTTTTGTGTTTCGTAAAGCCATACCCATTATTGATTGCCATATTGGTTATAATATTGTTTTGTTTATTTTATCCAACATGACGGCTTTTGCCGTATTATCACGTTGCATAAATGCAATAAAAAAAAAAAATTGCTTCTTTTCGTTTTATGCAACTGCTTCAGATGTGCCTCCTATTCTTCATCACCTGTGTAATAATTCGCATCATCTTTGCAGCTACTTTATATTGATTTCCTTTATTGCTGTGCAGTGTTCAGCAGCAAACACATTACGTGACACGGAATATCCTGACATATACTTACTCAGAAAGATGACCAAATATTAACCCCAACACGTACGGAACACTCAAAACATCCTCGGTTTTGGGTTCGATTTTAGGATGGAAAGTTAGCTTTCTTCTATATAATTTATGTAGTAGACGTGATTCTTTGCTCACATGCTTCTTTAGTAAACCTATCTTTTGAGAAAAGTTTTCACCTTTGGGCTCTGAAACACCGCAAAAGAAAGAGCATTCGGTCGACTGCTACGCAACATTGCATTCGACATATAAATTATTGAAAAATATGTTTATCAACAAGAACACACTCTCAGGCTAAGAAGAGTTGCAATGAAACATACAAACATAATGAGAAGAGGAAAGAAAAACAGAGACAGTCAGAGATGGAAATAAAATTTCCTATGTAACAAATTACTACTTCCCCCACAAATTACAGTGCCCAACAAAGCGCATAGGTTTCCCTCAAGCAAGAAAACATCTGCACATCCACCATAACCGAACAACAAGTGACAGAAAGATTGGCATGCCGATATCCGAATTCGGTTCGTGATTTGCTTGATATATTGCATTTTACTTTTCAGGATCCATTTATTTGCTTTCATTCTCTGGTCCCAAGTACTCTCATAACATACATGGGCTGTTATTTGAAACAAATTGAACATTTGCTCTTTTTAAGAATTTACAACCCTGAAGTCTATGTACCTAATATAACAGCACGATTGGTATCAGCTAACACGAATGTACGTAAGCCATAAACCGTGGTTGAAGTAAATGTGAAGTGTTGTATACCCAATGAATGATTTTCTTTCAGTTTATCGTCTAATAGACCTAAAAATTAAAAGGAAAATTTAATGAAAATTTACTTACAGGAATACTAACGCGTATGGGTAAGGTTACCCAATAAGCGGTAAAGTTACCCTTAATTTACACTTTTAATTGACTGTTATTTTAAGCTATATTAACCAGGTTTGCCTGGCTATGAAATTACGATGAGCCATTCATACTTAGCACGATAAACAGAATTCCATTTTATATTTTACATTTTATATTGTAATAACTCCGGAATATTTCATGCGATAAAAGAATAAACCCATTATTTACCGGCTGTATATCTGCTGCATTACTATTCATGTTAATGTTATTTAAAATGGCTATGTGAAGTTGAGATTGAGTCTTTAACCCTTTGCTAGACGCTATAACTGCTCCTTATTCAAAGGTACAATTCAATCCAAGATCCTCTCTTTTAGCGCTTCATGTGGCCTTCAATCATGTAACGTCTCCATTGATTGGCATCGAAGAAAATAAATTTTAGAGAATTAATTCAATGAGAACGGACGAGTACATTAAATTTACGGTCTAGCAGTTCTCACAAAAATAATCTGACATATTACACCCGGGATAAAATGCCCTTTCATTGTTCGGAAAAAGAAATAACTTCTGACTATTGTAAATTGTTATTTAGATTGAGATTCCAAGCAAGAGCATTAGTTTTGACCAAGAGTAATAATAAGAGAAATTAAACAAAACGCAAAAAACCTCATACATGTAAAATTGATTGTGTATGCTATGATCCAACAATGACAATGCAAGCGTACCAAAAGCAAGCGAAAATTGGCACATATTTCCCTTATTGCGTTGAGAAGCTTTACATTTCACAGTATAAACGGATTTCACAGCAATGCCAAAACGGTAGTTAGTACTGGCCACATAGCAAATCTACAAACCAAACACAAACAAACAAATGTTCCGACTGCACTTTATTTTCTAACCTGGAATGAAAAGCGCTCTAAACTGGCTTTCCCACTGAATACAACAGTCTTTTCGACGATGCACTTCTTGCGTTCTTGGCCAATCGTTCGGAGCGTTGTACCACTTCCCAGTTCGTTAGCGGTCCAATTTGATTTGCTCTTTTCAAATAGTCCAGTTCTCATTTTTTTCGTTTGAATAGTATACACTCACACACACATCTTTACGCACACTAGCAGCACTTCCTATCCAACCAATCATTTCCGGTCAAACATCGTCTTTTCGTTTCCATCAAAAGCTCTAGACCGACTACCCCAGAATATTCGATGCGTTTCCCAAAATACGACGATAGAGATGAGATTCTTCTAGTGGAGACAGAAATAAAAAAAATAAATAAACGCCACCTAACAAGCGCAAGGTTTGCCACTCTCCAGGCTAGACGAAATGCTAGATCGAACACCCAATTGAAATTGGAAAAAGTAAACAATCAACAACGAAGAATGAAAAAATCAACAAAATTAAAAAAAAAAATATTTTTCACAGGAAGAAAACAGTAGTACGTACGAAAATTGCATCGTTTTCGCCTGATCGACATCGTTGTTTTGCCTCTGTTTCTGAACCGCCACTGTCACCGAACTTGTTGGCGTGATTTGTTTGTTCAGATAATCCCACAAATATTGCCAAACAAATTCTTCACATTGCGTACTACCAAGAACAATTAAGACGGAAAACGTGTGTGCGAAATGGTTCACAGTTTAGCTGCACTTGATTCTTTACCAGTTATACCATGCAAAGGTAAGACCGATAAACATACGGATAAAACACTAGTTGCAAGACCAGTTTTGCAATTTACAAAAAAATATATGTACCATACGTAGATAATACGTACCAAAACCCATATTGCCTTATCTTAGAATAAGCTTATTTGTGTAAGTGACAGCAGTTTTACTGTTCAAAATGAATTATTATCCTTTATAAGTTGTATCATGCTAATGTTCCTTCGTAAGAAGCCAAAATGTACAAGACCATTTTTTAAAAATAAATTTGGTTTTATAAAATGAACTACAATTACCACACGTAGATAATACGTACAAAACCCCATATTGTCGTATTGATTTATTTGGTTGTCAACTTTTGTCATGCTACTCTCTGCACGTCTAACTGGCCTAACGCAGTATTCCATACACAGTTGTACACCTTGGGTTTAAAATAAGAATAGTCATTGATACAGTGTATATTATTTTACTTCTCAAACTTATTCGCAGCATTATCTTCACTTACTATTGACGCTGACAACGTGGACCAGCAGAAATCTTTCGAAAATCGGTTCAAGTATCAAAATGGAATACGGAATGGGCTCCGGTTATAGGTTATGGGATAGGTTATACACAAGCTGCGATTGCTATGATTGAATTTTGATCATTTATTTGCTTAATTAATTGATGAATTGAAACACTAGGTTGGGAAATGCATGATCGCATGAAATAATAGACCAAGACAAAATATGTTGCATTTATTGAACTTTAACGAAAGTCTACGACAACAAATGTATGTGACTGCGTAAATTTATTATTCAAAAGTAAAATATAGTGCTTTTTTAAACTCTTTCCCATAGTTCCTAAAAAACTTACCTTTCTAAGCATAGGCAAACACTCTTAACTCTCGATCTTGGCACTCCACCCACGTGACTCTTTAAAATCTCTTTAATTTCCAAACTTCCCAACTCTTATCCTTGAAGCCAATTGAATAAGACTCGCTCGCATACCAGTAAAAAGAAAACCAGTTACTGGGTAAGTGGCAAAAAGTGATTAGCTCAGTCAATTTCCACTAGTCGGGTAGACCTTCAACGCTCGTTGCGACGCACGCTCGTTCGGGGTCGATCGTTCCACCCTGAACTGTTCATAACGAATTAAAAACGGAGAAATTAAATTCTCTCAACCCAGCAAATGAAAATGTAGTATTCGCGCAAAAATAAAGGTATGCTAAGTACTTTCCTGGCAACGTGGTTCGCCGTGTACGGTAGAGAAGAGATTGATGTAAATTTCTATTCCCATTCTCAGTTGAAAGATAATTTAGCACGACCTGTAGTCGGCAAATGTGTATCGAAATGGATCATCTTTTGGAAGTCGAGTTTAAAGGCCGATTTTAACTACCTGTAATCATAATCAACATTCAGATTACTGATTGGACTGTAATACGGATTTATATAACCATTTTGCTTTGTACACTTTTTTATATTCATTTAAAACAGAAGAAAAATATAGATCCCGGTTTGCAATTGAAATCATAAACATTATAGCGAGATCATCAAACATAGAAAACAGCTAGTTAACATAAAGCGGTTTAAACGTGATCTATGAATATTTCATAGATCATTACACATAGGAAACAACTAGTTAAAATAAAAAAAATTGTACGTGATCTATGAATATTTTATGTATATAGGATAGGAAACAGCTAGTTAAAATAAAGAAATTTGTACGTGATCTATGAATATTTTATGTAATATTTGTTACCAACCATACTTATTTAAAAATAATAAAAAAAATACAAAGTGCAAAAAAAACTCACACGTTTCTCGTTTTTTGTAGTGTATTTTACTGATTTTCAATCACACGTTTTATTAGCTCATGTAAGCTTTTTGCTCGACAGGTATTGTGGACAGTGCCTGAATAACTCCAGGAATGAGAAAGCATGCTTGAGCCATTAAGGAAAGGAATCATAAATAAGGTTGCCCTTATTTTTGGAATTCAGCACCCCCTAACATTCAATCTTCAGGAGGGTGCTAAAACAATCATGACTGTGTCGCAGCAGTTACTCGTAGATGGAACAGCAGCAAGAAATAACCTTTTCTCAATTAAAAACACGGATAAGAACGTACGATGATTCGTCCCTAATTAAAATTTTCTTTATTTTCCTTATTTTAACTCTTTTTTTTAATTTTCTTCACATTATTTCTTTATTCCACGTACAATATCCTAATGATGACAAATTCTGTATAAAGATTGCATTTACACCCGCACACACCCCCACGTAACGTTCTAATTACGCAATTAATCCACTATTCGTTACTATGTTACTGTTACGTTTATTTAAACAGGTGTTTTGAGTGCGAGCGGGGTGATGCGATCACTAAAACTCGTCTTGTCTCCTCGGTGGTTGGATGGCACAATCCTTTCGCCGGATGCGTGTCCTGACGTTTGGCATCCAACCTGCGTTTACAGGCGTAGGTACGAGCGTTAGCGCTAACAGTTACATAGTACGAATTAACAATGTCCATGATCTGATTGAAATATTCCTTACGTGAAATGTAAACTTATGTATTAAAAAAATTATGCATGATGTAGAAAAAATGAGAGACTGCGCGATAGTTTTTAGTGATATAATCAATATGTATTATTAGAATACAGAATCCAACAAGCTTTCAGGTGCACCAAAATTGTTTATAATCAACATCGAAATTGCTTTTAATGCACTATGTGGTACAATTGTTCATCATCATCCGTACAAGACGACGTTTCGGCGGCCTGTTCCTTATTAAAACTCGGCACGTAACAGTGGTAAATTTCAACACCAGCATGAGGCGATCTTGATTGCTCTTTTTACGTACCCTAGATTCTAGGCTACACAATTTTCTATCAACCGTATCTAAGAATCAATCTCTGTGGTGCCCACTCTCGTGCTATCTATGGAATGCAGCAGAAAAAAAAAATCATGCTGAATTAAAATTAATCGTTTTCTCTTGCTGTCTTGCTGATTATTTTTCTTGCTTATTTGAAATAAAATATCTTTATTCTATTTGTTCTCTCTAATCAATATTTGCCTATTTTCTATCATCAAAAAACCTTTGCAAGAAGATAATTATGTTATTGTGAATAATCCCAAAAAACTTTATCATTTTTCATGGACATTGCAATGTCCAACATGGTTTAAGCATTCTTTTCGCTTAAAACATCACTGCCTTTGAGGGAGCAGGATGTTAATGTGTTGTTAATCTCATAGATTCATTTATGTGTTGTAATCCCTTGACAGTCTACCCAGAGAAGTGCTTACTTTTTTACGGTAATATCGCCAAAAACCATTGCCCTATATGATGTTACAGAATTAAAATGAAACAAAAGAAAGAAAAATATCAAGAAGCGAAATTTCATCTCTAATTTTACAGCCAAAACTTTTACAAAAAAGTAATAAAACAGGTGACAATTTTTATAAGAGAAACAAGAGAAAAACTCTCAACATTTTTACCAATATCATTGTTATCTCTTTTTCCAACACGTTACACAAATAAAATTATCATGCATTACGTATGTCTTATCATCTACCATTGATGCTTTTATCCATTCTCTTTTGCCTTCCTCTCAACCGAATAAGAATCAAAATTATGCTTCGATCAACACCTCGCCTTACAGTACTTTTCAGTATTACATTGGAAGTGCCATCCAGTACTATCTACACCAACATAGTGAAGTGTACAGATTAAGTTCCGGAAATATGGCTTTGAAAGCGGGAAGAAAACCCAACAGGAAATGAATATACATCAATTGAGAAGGGAAACCCGTTTCTCGTCGAACGTTTAAATGTGGTTACGGATTCAATTAAAACGCCACAAAGATTCCGTTAAATTTATTTATATATATGTTCTTATTTATTTTTATTTCAAGCATTTAAATGTTTTTTTTTCTTTTATTATCCTTTAACGTAACGTAGTTTTTTATGCTAATTCTAAAGTTTTACCCAAAGCACAGCTTGAAGTCATGAATTCATTGTGATTCATTAATTATTATTTATTAAACCAATAAAAAGCTGGGAAATGCCAGAAATAAACATTGTATTTCGCAGGGAACTTTGAAGTAAGTCTGCCCACCGACGAATGATACAATAATGCCGTAACAGTAAGAGAAATTCAACTGATTATCTAGTCCATATGCTTCTACGACATTTAACATATTGTCATTTCAAACACAGTTTAATGACTTATTTAAGCATTAGGAAGTTTACTTGCAGCTACTTTTTGCTCTTAAGTTAATCCTCTATTTATTCTCTCAACCAGTTGTTACAAACCTTGAAGGATGCGCAAGATTGTAACGAAAATGCAAAATGAAGCCGGAGATGTATATGAATCAGGCGAAAGGTATCATATTCTGTATTCGAACCGGCCTGAAAGTGTTCTACAGCATACGTGATGCCCAGTTTTACCTGCTTTTACTTGATAAAGGCATAAGAATGGTGTCTCAGTATTTTTTAACCATCGCAGGGGTAGATAAAGTTCAAATCAAAACTAAAAAAACAAGTTCGTAGAAAATCTTGAAGCTTTGTACTGATTTGAACATGAGACGCATCTTCATAATCAAATACAGATTGAGTTAATTAATTGTGAATGTATGTTCCAGATTTGATTATTCGGGTGCCTAATGTTCGAAATTACAATGCTATTGTTGCCTTAGCCATACATTAATAAAAAATAATTAATGGAGTTAAATTAATAAACATCTCATGCAGACATCATAAACATCTGCATGCAGATCTTATACATACCTGGTCAGGTCCGATGAGATGAAAATAAAACAAAAACATCTTAAACAATTAGCTTTCGGACAATTTCGAACAATTCGAGCAATAATAGCAGGCTTGTAGAAGTAAATCCTAATGAAAACCGTCAATTTGATAGCTAGGATATTCCTGCAAAAAACATCTACACATAATGACTAGATTTTCGAGATGTCTAGATACATAAGAGATAATCACTGAGTATTAGTAAAATAAAGTGCATGAAAACATTAATTATATTCCATTCTGTATCGACGAATCAAGAACCAAATAATCCCATTCAGTTGCAACACTGTATCGTTATATGTTCTATCATCGAGTGTGTTGATAGCTCTTACAACTTAGCCAATCTACAGGATGATTCACTCACCAGCACCAGACGTTGTTAAATCGAACTAATTTCAGCTGAAGTGAAACCTTAATCGAAGAAAAACATTTCCAGCGGTTCGTAACCATTCGTCCAATGTTATACAGCTTCTAGTTTTTGAGTGTGCGAGGTCACTTCTCCAAAGCTTTCACAGGCAATCCAACGTGTTCATCCCGAAATGGGTCAAATTCAGTAGAATTGTCGAACTAACAACAGGACTGATGGGACGTAATTTCACCCTATTTATGTACCCAGAACCGATTAGATTCGTACATAAATAATAGACTACCATCGAATGACATTGCTCCCAATTGGAATTGCGATTGACAAGTGAGTGACCCACTTGTGATAAATTATATTTTCAATATGGTGAAAACGAAAATAAATCATCACCGCCATTGATCATTTTTTGTTTGCTTCACACAATTTTTCGCTTTCAATACTCATCTATCAATCAAAAATAGAAGCCCTTCCGAACTGACCTATCTTCAATCTCGGGCTTGGCCACTGGTTATTGCTGATGCAGTAGTTTGAAACAAGTACTGGGAAATATGATCCATCCGAAGTTGACTCTTCCCAACTAAATAGAAAAGCAATGAGAAAGAGCTTTTATGTTGTATGGCTTTATTTTAATACTCAGGAATTAGCTTTTACCCTCGTAAAGGAGGAGGCTGTCATTTTCGGACCCTGAAACATTAGCATTATTATGAAACATTATCTGAAGTGAGCTTGTTATAGAAGTGATCTTTAGAAACGATAGTGTGTAGTAGAAAATATTAACTAATAATCTTTATTGTGACAAGTGTCATCCGTAGATATCGTAAACCCTATTCTTCATCGATTCGTAAGATTTAATTAGTTGTATATATGAATATCTAGCTTCCCAATGATTCCGTACTCATGCATGGTTTTCAACACCACGTCAACAGGTTGTTTGTTACTACCACTGCTGTTTGTGCTAAATAGCTTTTATTTGAGAAGTTACTAATTGAGAATATTGACACATTTAATAAAAATTTAAATCATTTAAACCAATTTTGCACCAAATATTTGGGGTGATATATGACCTTCTTTAAATAATACTACTAAATTAATTGACATCTCCGTTTTTTTCTGTTGTCTGTTTCAACATGAACAAATTGAACATGAACATGAACTAAAACAAACGTGTAAATCCTAATCAAATCAGTACGACAATTATGCAAATAATCCGGAGGCTGGAGCCGATTCTATTTAGCATATAAAATACTGCTACCGAGCGTTTTTCCTTCTACTTATTCTCTATGCCTAAATTTATTTTTCTTTACCCTAAACGATCTCCTCGTGTTTTATTAGACCATTTCCATCGATTCACGATAAGAGGCTTCCCAGAAACCTTTCCATTCCATCCCTTGATTACATTCTAAGTTCTACCTCTAGCTATTTCATGATATTGCAAACAACTGTACTCTCATTGTGTTCTCGGATAAGAATAAAGTTAAATCAGTGTCTAAGCCACGACATCGAACGTGTGGCACCTGTTTGAGTCTCACGCGAACAGTAATTGGCCTTACTAATTCGCCAGGGATAACTAGGGCTAAGCGGATCACGAAACGGGTGTCATTATCCTGTTTATGTTAACGGGCCTATCAAGAAGACTACACTGTCGTCCCGATACACTATGAATGTTTTGGGTACTAAACGTAATTTTGGAGACTTAAGTGATCTGTTTTATAAAAAAAGATTAAAGTAAAGTAAAGAGCATGTAAACACGTAACTTGCCTAACAATGGAAATAAATTTTCATTACGGTACAGGTGCAAAACCGTCAGCTCAAAATGATTCTGAACTAGTTCGTGCAACTACCTGCTCAAATTTAGCTCTCTATTACACTATTAATTTTACTTATCACTCACACTTACCGGTACAATGCTGGCCGCGTTGTTCTAACGATTATAAAAAATAAATATAAGCAGGAAAAATACAATTTAAAGGATAGTATGAAAAGTAAGAAAGGCTAAGTAAGTATTGTGGTGGTGTATTGGAAGCGGCGCCGGTATTACAACCATAGGACCGGGCCAAAATCCCATCTAGATCCCCCGTACGCAGAATTGACCAGCCAGCTACGGGTAAATACGAGTCATTGAAATCCAGAAATGGCAGAAATTTTATAAATTTACTATTATGTTCAAATAAACGAATCCTGCAAATAATAAATACATTTATTGTTCATCGAAATATATGTTGAGATGATTATAAATTGCAATTTTGAGTTATTCAAAAACGAAGTGTACACTAAACATGAAGGAAGACATAAAATGTTAAGCTTCAGCGAGCGTTTCAAGACTTTTGCTAAAATATCAACCACAAACTCACTCTCTTTTGCATGCAGCCAAGAAGCTATTAGATTGCTCATCGAAAGCTTCTTACAGAATATACAGCTAAACCATCATTTCGCATCCTCAAACGTGACAACAACGGGTAAGTGATTTTACAGATGTGTTCCCAAGCCCCGTTTGTTTTCCAATTTTCTATGTCGCTTCTACATACTATCAACCAATTTTCACCTAATCGGTAAACCCACTTTGACGGCTTAATTCTTGGACCTTTTCCTTTAGCCCAAAAGGTCCATCTCTCCACTGATGCATGAAGCATTTTTTCCTCAGTCATCCTAGCTCGTCGTGAGCTTAGGTCGGTTTGGGTTCGTGATAAGATGGCGAACCGGACTGACACAGGACCGTAAAATTACAAAAAGCTACATTGTTATGTTGTCCCGTTAGTCCCAAGAAGAAAATCCCCAAAAATGGAAATAAATTTTCTCGCACTACCAATTCAAGGCTATGAATTACGGTTTAACTCTTCTTTCAATTGCTTACTTTCGAACTTTTTACTTTTTGTTCTTGCGAATTCAGATAACCTCACACAGATACACTAACACAAAATACTGTGAATAATCATTAAAAAATCTAGAGCAATACATTTTTACCATTTATTTTTCGAAAAAGAGCTTAGCAAAGCTTGCCGTTGCTATCCACCAATAATAACCTCCTGATTTGTCTTTCGAAACTATTGAATTAAAACGGATAATTAAATGGAAATAGGACATAAAAAATCTGAAACACTACAATTTTATCTAAAGCTGATGTTACTGTTGCACCATACAAAATAGATCAATTTTTCTCCTGAGACTTCCTGTACGCACTCATATTTGAACAACTTTCAAAGGTTTTGCCATTTTGATTTTCGGAAAACTGCGATAATTATGACTCCATCATCGTTAGCATCTTAGCGTCGAGTGTTTGGTCCGGGATCTTGCGATTTATTTACACCTTTCATTTAACTAGATCGTCAATCAGATATGTTGCGATAAAACAAAATTAGGACAATATCAGATCTCGTTTACAAGATTAAATAAATTTCCATTTCAATTTCATCCTTTGTGAAAGATAGTGGAAACTGTTATCTCAGAGAGCTGTTTGGAATTAGAATTGAACTCTCAAGCATGAAAAAAATAATATATTTAGTTATTCCCTGTATCATCTTCCCTTGTTAATGTAGGTAAACCAATAAAACAGTAAGTGGACTAGACCCGTGAAAGTAAGCCAATATGAGGTACAACCTTTTCTGGTTGCTGTATATCCGCTGAGCCCTATAGTATATCAGACTCGCTTTTCTCGGCGTTGCATATCCTCTGATGTATCGACTGTAAAATGTTTATCTCGTTCCATTACGAAGCGGAACTAACAAGAAGCTTCCCTATAAGCAACCAGTAACATCTTCCGTTGGTGAATGACGCATTAGTTTGTTCTGATTCTATGCACTTCGGTAGTATCTTTTTCCATCTCCCGAACTCTGCAACGAACTGACAGGTTTAAAAAACGATGAGGCCCATCCTTGTATTCCACAGGAATACCAGTCACATGCAGGTGGTGCACCATACGGTAGACGTCGACTTAGCTTTAAATTTCCTTACCCAACGAAGCTTTTCCCTTTCGTTTCACACACAAATAAGTGAAAGCCTCCATTACCAATCGGTATGCAACTGTAACATTGCCGATACTGTCAATTCAGAGCATTACCCGTAGCAATGGGAAAAGTTAGTTCTGACTAGTTCAAAAGAACTCAACTCAAAAAGATATGCCTGAGTGAATATGACTGGCACGTTGCAAATGCCCGATGTGACACAATGCCTAGTTGTGGATAAACTGGAACTGCACGTTACGAACAATCGTGGCGAATTGGAAGAGCCAGAAGAGGGACGAAAGTTTATACGAGCATAGCTCGTTTGGTACGTTGTAGTTTACTTTTGTGTATCATGTTAAGCACTTTTTCGGAAGATAAATTCATACCCACATTAAATTGACTACCTTATTCATCTTAGTAGAGATCGCATACAATAAATCGTACTACGCCTTAATAAATAAATTAATAAATAAATAAATAAATGCACTTAGAGACAGAACTACCGATGGGCGGAATGGGCGGCTGCCGAGACCCCGTGAGGACTAAGCTTTTCATGTAGGCTGTGTAGAAGGAATAAGTGTATGAATGACCAACAAAGGGCCCAAAAAGCGATGCTTTAAACCACCCTTCCCTCCCACCCCATCCTCCACGCTAGTTAGAGGGGTCCTCGAAGCGTACTACGCTCAACCTGTTCAAAGTGAGACAATTCAGGGGACACAACCAACGACTTCTCATTAGAAGGCGTCGAAGGCACCCCCTCCTCTCCGTCGACAACATTTTCTGAGATTTGATCATGACCACTCTCGCCTATCGCGGGTTTAACCATTTTAGAATATGGGGTCTATCATTCCGCCCAGAGTCTTCAGTGGGATTGATCCACCACTGGTTACTGATATTTATGATAAACGACTGAAAAGTTTAATCAAACATAAAAAAGGCTTTTGGCTTAACTTTTTAAGTCTTTGAAATAATATCGAAGTGAATTCTTTGCAAAACGAATCGAGACTATTAATGAGAAGAAAAATATACTTTCCATTCTTTGCGACGGTAACGGACTAAAATATTGCCATTGGCAATACAGTTTACCTTACAACCTATTGAAACGTACAGTCTGTAGTCTTCTGAACTTATTCATCGTCCAATGCACATACTTTTTTTCAGTTTCCCGGAACAACCCTAAGCTAAATCGTTCTCCAAAACTGGACGCCATTTATAAGCTCGTTCTCGTAACCGAGGTTGGATTCGTGGTTCCAAAATGCACCCATGAACGCGATTCCAATCCGAAATTAGAACCAGATCATACACCAGTGGATATTCGATTTGTCACAAGTGGAGTGGTATACCGTGGGAGTTTCACATTTCATATGTGACGGGAGCGATAAGAACATCAACCCGGCACTTGCATCTGTCTAAGAGAATTCGGGACAGTTAATAAATTTACCGTCTAGTACACCGAATGCGACCGAGTTTTGCTTTATCTGGTTCAAATCAAGCCGACGCATCGCGTTCTGCTGTGCCATGTTCCGGGAAACGATCAATGATGCATTGTAGGTTTGACGGGATAGAGTAGTGCCAGTGCTATTGATTTTGCGAGATGACGAAAGAATTGTGGAAACCTCCTAAATTTAAACAGATTTCGAATCGTTAAGGGAAATTCAATCAACCGCCACTAATTGGACCATATTTTAGATGTGAACGCACACATGCAGAAAAGCATAAGACCCGACTGATACAGTAAAGTTCGTTACAGAACAGACTGGCAAGGGATAGTTTTTTCTTGTATGGTGGAAGTAACAGACTTTGAGATTGATAAAACTATATAATGCATTAACTGAATGATGATCTATAACATTTCATAGACCATCGCGGACTTTTTACCGCGGACTAAAACCGCGGACATATAGGTTTATAGAGGAATGCAATAAGGGATTATCAACGTTATTGAGAAAAAAGCAGCAATCAAGGATACTTGAGCATGAGTACGATAAGTTTTCAGAGGCAACAGACCCAACCGCACGCAACGCGTAGGATACGGAAGCCGAATTGAGAGTTATTTTTACAATATGTTAACTCAAGTAATTACAACAACTTTATAATTAGATGATTGACTTATACGTGTTGCAACTCTCAAGGATTAGCATCGATATTTTGGTAAATAAAAGTTATTAATTTTTATTTTATTTATTTATGTCTATTATGACTGTATTCCTCGCCGTATTATGGGAGCCGGATATGGGATGGAAAAAAGCATGTTCTGAACATGCTAGTTGATTCTCCTACTGTGAGCTCTCAGATCTAATTACAGCGACTTTAATCAATTCATATTATCCGTTAAATTTTTTATCACATAAACATGTGAAAAGTACTGTTACTTGTTGTTTAATTATTCCTTTTTAATACGACTACAATCTAGTGTTATCTGGTGTTTCAAACTCATTAAGCTTTCTGCATCGAAGCAATATTAATGTTGCCTTAAACGCAGCATAGAGTCTACCTTTCTTCTACTCTTCCAGAATGCGGTATAATTACAATATCCAATCATTTCTTCCACTTTTAGCATTCTATGTACCCACTGGCCGACAGCACCTTACGGAAGTTATAAAACTGTCCCGGGTCTGCCAGGTTACCATGATTACGTGCCGAACAGTAATTAAATTTAAAATATTGTTGCGGCCACCCGACCAAAACTTCACTGCACCAGCGGTTCTTGCGGTTGGTTAAAATGAGCAAAAATGGGCTTGTATAAGGCAAGGAGTAATCAAGCACGAAGCAAACCCCAGAAGGATTGATTTAAAATGATGAATTAAAATTCATTTTCCACCGTCTATTACTCCTCGGAGCGTCATATATTTTAATAATGTCTTACAGAATCACGGGCTTGGGAAGGTAATGAAATGAAATAATGATCATAGTTGACGTTACAACGATGTATTGCGAGTGTAATGGATACTGTTTCGTTTGCTAGCTTTGGAATTTTTCGTTTTCACAGAGGGCTAGGCGTCTCCATTATGTGTTTTTGCGGTTAGTAATGTATTTAATATAATGTACATTAATCACTTTTCAAACTTCTGAAGTGGTTGCGTAACGTCATAAGTGTATATTAAACTAATATCTAACAAGTAAACCTTAGAAAACAATCTATATTATTCTAACTGAACTAAATACTTCAACACAGCCGTGATCAATTGTTTGTGGAATGAGGAACGAACAAACACATAATTCCTTCGCCGTTCATTAACCATCCAACAGTGGTGTTGCATTTAAATTATCTGATTGAGGACGATAAATATTGACATTGGGAGGCTCATGATTATCGTTAATATCAAATACAATCATAACATAACATCATTAACCTTGTATGCTTAGTTAGGTGTTAGCT
Organism: Anopheles marshallii; assembly: GCF_943734725.1. Classification (NCBI taxonomy): domain Eukaryota; kingdom Metazoa; phylum Arthropoda; class Insecta; order Diptera; family Culicidae; genus Anopheles; species Anopheles marshallii. The sequence continues at coordinate 92,158,367 of NC_071326.1, read as the reverse complement.
CATTAGCCGCCAAATGTGTTTCCATTTACATAAGGTGTCAATGTTTTGCTGGTCAAGAATATGGAAAAGAGTGATAATTTACATCATCGATGAATTGCAAAAGATAAAGTATTACAGATTGTTCCATTCCAATTCTCATTCGATTCGGAGCCGAGGACAAATTCGGCATAGATTGCTAGGCTAATTCTGTTAATTGATTATTATGTTCGTTTTTTCAGCATGCTGTTTTGCTAACTACAAACATACATTAAAAGATGCCATTGAACGCAAAGGCTCTCCAAAACACGATCCTGCTATTTGAGTCTTGAATTAAAAATTAAAATGTTTATTTTTATCCTTATTATACATAATAGTTGGCTACCAAACGCCCAATTGCATGTTTAATATTGGTTTAATATTTTAACCAATCGGGATCAATCCTTGTGTAATTTGTTTAAATATGACACACGGCTAATTACTAAAGTTGCAACATTGCCTGCGGGAAATGGACACAGGTTAAAGGAGAAAGAGAAGATCTCCTTTAACCCATATCCATTTCCGCAGACAATGTTGACTTTTGGCAATCAAGTGGAGAAAACAATTCCACACACTATTACTCGTTCATGGTGCGCAATGTTTCTCGCGGTAACCGTGTAATACATTGACACATGCATTGCCAGAAAATTGAACGGTGGTGGTTTCGGTTTCCCCCGAATTCCAAATTCTTCTGCAGCTTCTAGCATGACATTAAAACATTTCGTCGTGCTTGCTTGAATCAGCAACTGGCACGGTAGCTGTGTTGACTACTTTCAACTTAAACCATTCCTAGGACGTATGTAATGTCATGTAATGGCGCAGGTCCAAAAATGTGATTTTTTCCTTACCTCATCTTCACTCCTTCGCCCTTGGTTGGCCTTTTGCACTTAAGTTGTAGTGAGTGTTCTCAAAAGCAGTCAAAAAACGTTCGATTTTCGGAATACACACATGATTTTTAGTACGGCAAACGATGACGTCGCAAGGAATTAATGATGATGATGATGGAGGATAGACATAGCGTCAAAATAACATACAACATTCATTAATTATATCTGTTATTCATTACTAACCGTGCCGGTAGTTGGAACGGTTAAACCTAATGACAGATAGACGCCAAATTGACTTAGAATGGGCACTTATGAAAAATTGTAATCCTGAGTGACTAATTAGTGGCGTACAAAATAGAGTAAAGGTCTACAGCTATCGGTGTAGAAATAGTAGTTCGTCCGCCGCGTAAAATGCAACTCGACCTGAACACCATCAGTACGAAACGTTCGTTAAAACAGGCTATCGCTATATGTGGGACTGCTGTTTGTTGTATTTTTAGGAAAAACATTGCTATAATAGGACAAAAGGGTTACTTGTTAGAGTGGTGGAACGAGTAAAAAAGGGAAGCAATGCAGCTGACATATGTCAGCGCGAACGAGTTTCAAACGAGAGAAGAGACAATTGTTACATGACTTTAATTTCTGTGTCATTTTCTCCTTCAACAAGTTAAGGAACCGTTTTGATTGAGAGTAAAATTAGCATGAAAAAGTGTGTTCTTCGCGGGACACACGCTCCCCCCAGGCAACGTTTAATTGACTGTTTGACAGACGCATCTCAAGTTACCAAAACCTTCAACGGCGGGTGTCACATACACACACGCACGTTCACGCACAGAAGTCACTTCACATTCACATCACATGTTCACCATCTCAGCGAAACGGTTCCTTGCAACCGGTCCATCATTTGTCACGGTGAATTTGACCGTATATCACGCGTTCGGCGACACTCGACGGACAAGAGTACCGCCAGGGCAATTCGTGTGTCGATGTGTCAAAATTCGAATTGTTTAAAGCAACAAGTTGCACCAGTCATCGGGCAATATGACCGTGAAACGATGCCAAACTATATTTCTGATCGGTACCATCTGGTACGGTGTTAACCATCGCCGAGCGGTTGGTCGGTAACATCTTACGGACCAGGTGGCTCTATTTTACTCTTGGTGGAACCATAATAAATAAATAAATATATTAAAAAAATACAAATAAATCAATCAAGCAATAAATAAATAAACCCATAAATAAAGAAATAGCTACATCGCGAAGGCGTGCTGGTTTTCACTCAAATTTCATACATTTTCATGTGAAAGCGATTCGTGGCCTCACGCTCAATCAAGCGCGATCCGAACTACTAAAACGAGCGGCGAGTGAAACAAAATCACCCGAACAGCAACCAGTCCACAACGCGAAGGAAAGCGAAGAGACCAGCATCTCTGTAACTTTGTGGAACCGTTGATTTGTAGTTCTAAAAATAAGAATACTGTATTGCAACGAACGATTTCCTTGCCTTCGTTTGCAATCAGAAGCTGTGGTGGGACGTTTGGACGTTGGTGCCTAGTGACAGAAGAGTGAAATTTGTCGTGAAACACAACACACACATACAGCGCCCTGTGAGGTTTCCGTTAAACTGGTTGGCCGGGTTACACCCTCGATAGTGAAGTGTTCGTAACCAATCGAGGAGGAACAGTTTTAAATTTCGTTTCAAGAGCAGTTACTTTATTATACTTAGTGGAGTGTTCCGGAGTAAACGAAAAGTATGGCGCCTCATCATAGGAAGAAGGTAAGGAACAGAAACAGAAAATTATAAATTTAATCTTATTCTCCTGCTTTTCTCCTAAACACGATTGATTTCCCTTTCTTATTCTCATCGATCATTTTTTATGATCACTTAAAGATTCCCTTTACATACGAAGAATCTGTGTTTCCATATGCAAGTTAGTGTCATAATAATTAGAGAGTGTAAATTGAATGACAGCCAGAGCCGCATTTACATATACATTGCTGAAATCCACACAATATCAATTAGCAAGGATGATACATTATCGGAATAATATGGAGGCGCCCACTAGTTAATCAGAACATAAAAAATCATCAATTTGATGTTTACTAGATACAAACTATAAAGCAAAAAGGCCAGGCCGTGCACAACTTGGTTGCATCATTGAATGGTCATATTACACTTTTACGGTGTTCAGCTCAACTATTACTCTTCTATATACTATCGACACAATACACAGTTTTCACACACATTTAAGGCACGATGTATTACAACCTACGCCATCGATCACTTATCAAAACATGTAAGAACATATTCCTTGAAAGCTGTATAGGCAGCACAACAAATAGCCGGAATAGTGTTGAAAGACATTCTTTCGTATGATACATGGATTGCAATTGCATCTTCGCCTAGCATCTGCTTGATATTCCTTCTTGTCACTACAATTGCTTCGCGACGAAGAAGCTAAGTAGTCGCCAACATTCTGTTTTGTATGGTTCGTGCGAGACACACGCCTACAGCTATTAAGTTAATTATAAAATATTTTCTCTCAGCCTACCACCTTTGCGCCTATGCCAATTGTACGCTAGATAGCTATTTTGTGATAATTTCATAAAAACTGATCGTTCTTTCCAACGGTAATGCGGTTAGGCACACATACGAGTTCTGAACCGAGTTTTTTACTTCATTCTAATTACCTACGTAAAGGTAGTTTTGCGTTCAGCATAAGTCATACACCAACATACACGCACGTGATTTGCAAGCGGTTGAGATAATAATATCGTTCTCTTCTCCTTGTGTTGCACTTTAATGGCATGAAAAATACTTTTCATCTATCTGTGTTGTTTTGATGTCCCACATCATAGTACTAAGCTGGCAAGAACATGCTAACAGGTGTGCTTTTTGAAACATTTATTTTTATAAACACCACACGGAGGAATCAAGCTGAAGAACATATTATTTGATTTGTGAATCGTGGGAACCTACAATAGCAGGATTGTACGCAGTTTTGAATTACCGTGCAGTCTAAAGAAGATAACTTTCATTCTTTCTATGGTTGCATTTGTTTTAAAATATTTTTTAAAAGTGGTCAACCATTTTCATAAATGCAATTAACGAAGAAGTAGAATGGTTTGATAGTCACATAGTATCAGAAATAACTTATTGGCTCAATCATAGATCAACCTAGTGTTATTGATGTAGATTTCAGTAGTGTAACGCATGCTTTAGATTATGTACATCGCATGCTTATATTATATAGCATGATTATATTATCGCATGCGATATATTTATAACACTAGAATAATGATAATAACATTTAAATAATTGGATAATAAAAACCAAATCAAATAGTTCAAACATTCTACAGTTTTTGCAGGAAGTTACTGTTCACTAGAAAATAATCAAGCTTGAACACAGTATCTTCTAACGAATAACTGAAGCCAAAATCTATTTTAGTTAACAAATGCTGGACTGTTGGGTAAGGACGTTTTAAAAAGAAATATTAAATTGAAATGCCTTATAATAATTCAAATATATGGTTTATTTCGGAACCTGACATTAACAGTAGCATCGGGAGTTTGAACTTAGCAAAATGCCCACACCGTTCTTCATGAAAAAGGTGCTCACACATTCTCTGCTGGAATAAATTTTCGATTAATTTAATTAAAACGTTTTAAAACAATAATCAATTCACTTTAAAAAAAAACTGTGCTTTGGACATAACGTACAGCTTTTCATTAATAATTAATTCTCAAACACCTTAAATAAATGAATAAAGTGAAAAAAAAACACCGTCATTCGATCATCAACAAACTCTAGCCTTTGATTAATGATTAATCAGCAACAGAAAATGATTTCCTCGTGTTTGCATTGGAATTTATCCCTACATGTTGCTGTTTGTACCATTAAACATTAAAAGAGCAAAAGACAAGAATAATCCATTAAACTCTCCAATGAACTTCTCTATGAATTAAATGTCCGGTAAACGCCCTTCAGAATGTAGGCATTTCAACACTTGTGTACGTGTTGTTATTCACTAAAGAATAAAAAAAACACAATGAAAAGAGCAACAAAGACAACATACATGCTTCTGTTGCATAAATGCATGCAAATGCAATCCTTTCGCAATAATACAGCATTCGTTAATATTCAATGAAAGCCAAGAGTGCAAAAATGCATATCACGCTTTCCCATTGAGTATCTTTCGCTTTCGACCACTCAACTACCTGGTAATTAATTAACTCTGTAAACAGGAAAGTACATCTATAATTGGGAGCATTTCAGCTAGATTGTAAAATGCTAGGAGGATTGATTCACCTAGACAACAATTTGTAAAGATGCAAGTTGTCAAGGTGTTCCAATGCCCTCGGTTTATGGACATGGAAATGAATCCATGTTTCACTGTAGCTAGATATTTGATTCTTTTTAAAGCATTGTTTAAAATAACGTAATGACGCTTCTGTGTTTCTTCTTCACAGAAACATAAAAAACAAAACCTACCATCCGGGATTTCCAAAGAAAATGACAACTCATCTACTGAACAGGGTCATTTAGTTCATATTCAATTAGAAGCCAGCGCTCCTTACTCTGTAAAACGTACCGAGGAGATTGGAAGGTATTGCTTTAGTAAACACATTTTTCAACAAAGTAAAACTTGCAGTAAAACTAACAGCCTTTCTGTTCCTCTCGTCCTCGCAGATATCTCGTGGCTTCACGAGACCTCAAAGCGGGCGATGTCATCATCGAAACATTACCACTAATTTTGGGTCCATGTGCAGAAACGGAACCAGTATGCTTGGCATGCCATAGCACCTTCACACCCGACAGTGTTATTCACAGGTATGGTTCTTCAGGCGCATTATTTCTATTACTCTTCTTAATAGATAATTTCTCGTAGATGTGAAAGATGTAACTGGCGAATATGTTCTCCAAACTGCCAGGGTCTCCTCGCACCAAGTGCTCACTATCAGCTCGAATGCATTCCACTGCGGGATAAGGCTGTTTACAAGTTGCTCGAAACGTCCACTTCTGCCCAGGTGAAGTTGATGTACGAAGCCATACTTACTTTACGCTGTATGCTACTGAAAACCGTAGATTTCGCGAGTTACGACCGGTTACTAGATATGGAGCCTTTGAATGACGTTCGCCAACAGATTCCTAAACTATGGAATCGTAACCATAAAGAGATTGTACAACGAATTCGGAACGATTGGGGGTTTGCAGCGGAATTTACCGAACAGGAACTACACACCATCTGCGGTATCATTGAGGTCAATGCGTTTGAGGTGGGACAAGAACCCATCAAAGCCCGTGCGCTTTTCCCAGAAGCGTATCTTCTCATGCATGACTGTACACCCAACACAGGCCACACGGATGCACTCCGAACACATTATCTAACCGTAAGGGTACTGCGAGATGTTAAGACAGGTGAATCGCTTACACTTACCTACGCACACATTCTTCAAGGTACGTTAAAACGACGCCATCATTTAAAAGAAGAAAAATTCTTCGATTGTAACTGCCGCCGCTGTTCCGATCCTACCGAACTCGGTACGTACTGTAGTGCATTACGGTGTACCAAGTGTCAAAGAGGGCTAATCCTACCAGTGAACCCACTCGAGCAGAAATCAGAATGGCGTTGTCAGCAATGCCCCACAGCAATGTCATGTGATTCGGTCATATTGCTAATAGAAAAACTATCCCAACAGCTCGAATGCATAGGTGGTAACGATGTGAACGGATTGGAATCATTTCTTCGCCTTCAGAACACTGTCCTACACGATAACCACTATCTGCTACTGTCGGTTAAACATTCTCTGTGTGAGTTGTATGGAAAGATCGAGAGATATCTTATACCGCAGCTGAATCCGGACCAGTTAAAACACAAAGAAACGCTCTGTCGCGATCTGCTAGAAGTAGTTGATCTGCTGGAGCCGGGATTAAGTAGACTACGGGGTACCATAATGTACGAGATGCATGTCCCATTGTTGATAGAGGCGGGTCAACTGTTTCAGAGTGGTGTAATTCAACCAAACGAGTTACGTCGTCGACTAAAGGAGGTGCAACGCCTTTTGAAAGAGAGTGAAAGGATTTTGTCGGTCGAGCCTGAAGGATCACCCGAGCATAGCATAGCAGAGGCAGCTAGGGATGCTCTTGAGAATATGGGATCTGTATGAACAACATGTTTGCTGTAATGGGACACTTTTGCCGTTTATAATAAAATCCTCGATAATATAAAACATGAACGTACAGTCAATACCCGAGTTCCGCGGTTCTCGACTTACGCGGATTCGGAAATACGCGGATTTTTAAAATTTGATATTTTACTGAGTTTTGCCTGCAGAATTCAATTTTAAAATTGCAAATTTCAAAAATACGTTACAATTCATTATTAAAAACAATCAATGTTCATACCAATTTATTGTAATTCTTGAAATAAACGCTTAATTTTCAATTTTGAATGTGCGTTGTAACGTATTCGTAACGTGAAAATAAGTATTAACATATAATGAGGACATATAAATGATGTGTAGAGGAATCTCGAGATACGCGGTTTTCTCTGGCGCCATTAACCGTGTATCTTGGGTATTGACTGTATTGCATTTACGTCGACAATATTCGACTATACTGTTCACGAAACGCCTGTGGTTATGCAAGTCCATGCTAGTTGGTCGAAACACAACTCGGTCTCCTAGTTAATGTCGACATCCGACAATATTCGACAGAAGTGGAAAAACCAAACGTCATAATAGTCTGACGTTTGAAATCAAAAACCAGAAATTAAAAAAAAAAACAAAGCCAAAAACATACTTCAGTGCGGCTTCACGACCGCTTTACAAATTTTCTTACAAATGGCACCACCAAAATTTAAGTTACACAACAATACTGGAAAGCTTCAATCTATTCCTCGTCCCAGAACCATCCCATCCGCGGAAAACGGATTTTCTGTTGGCGATGCACCGGAAGCATCACCATCTGAAGCCGATCGGCAATTCGAAGTTGAACTGTACTGGTGCATCCAGCAACTAGAATCATCGCTCAATCTGCCAAATGTTCGTGAAAATAACAAAAAAGGTATTTCTTATTTCAATTCTAATGTTCGATGTAAGATATACGGCCCGGCCGTTCTTCAGATAAATAAAAAAAATGTTCGAAGTCGGTTTCGCGAGAAATGCTGTATCCAAAGATTGACACTCTAAATTAAACATTACCAACTACTGGTTCCAGTGGAGGAAACTTCCAAACTGATCAACAAACTGAAAAGTGACTCGCAACCAATCATCCGTAAAAGGCAAATTATGAGATCCACCTTTGGTGATTACCGAAGTAAGATGGCCTCCGAAGAGCAAACTTTGACTGTAAATCCGGACAACGTACGGTTCGAAAAGCCGAAAGAGAAGACCCCAAAGTACCACTTTGTGAAGAAATCGGCAATTTCAATCGGAGAAAACAACTTTAAGTTTAACTTCCCAGTGAACGTTAGCAACTCTGAAAACGCGGGAGCAGTCAATGCTTCATCAGCTGAGAAGCACGTTGAAGTGCAAATTATGCATACGAATGCAAACAAAATTGTTCCGACGGGTAATTTGTTTCGGTTTAATTTTAATATTGAATAGGAAAGCATGATAAAACAACTAATGCACACAATATTATAACGTCTACTGTATGATTTTATTCTGCAAGGTAAATTTAATTGCTTCTGTAAGCAAGGAAATAGCAATGCAATAAAACAGGATTTTCCAATGCATTCGAATTATCATGACTATATGTATCTACTATCTTCGACAAACTCAAAAAATATGAGAGAACAACACATAGACAGTTTGGCCGATTAGTTTTATTTATATTGTACAATTAAATTTACTGCGCATCGATGTACCACACTCTAGTAGGAAAAATGATAAAAAAGAACTGAACTTTCTACGGCATTATCAACTTAGCTACTAGAAAGAGTTAGGGTTTGTGGTCAGCTGACATAGCTCCAGGACGGGAATCACGTTGCATTCACACGCAGAAGAAATCAAAATAGGGTTACTAGAAAATGTTCGATAATGATCATTGTAGATCTAAAGGAGCGTGTGAAATTCATATCGAACGTGGTTAACCTTAAAATCTGCGGCCGACCGGGCAAGCTCTAAGAAGCGGCGCTCTTCATTTTAGCTTCTTTGTCTGGTGGCGAAGGAAAGGCAAAATAGAAGTTAATTATAACAATCAGTTTGATACGCAGTCCCCCCGATTACTGTTACCTTTCTTCTCAGCCTCACGTCTTGCCGCTGCTTCTGCACGGTGCTGCTTGATGATTGCCAATCGTGCCAGATCAGCTTTCGCCTGTGCGGTTTTGCCTTCTGCGTGCCGTTTTTGATACGCCGCTGCTGCCCGCTGCTTTTCCAGTTCCTCCTTCTCTCGACGTGTCAACTGTGGCTCTTCGTCCTCTTCAACCTCGTTCACCTTTCGGTGTGACTTTTTTGCCACACGGTTTGGGTTTTGAATCTGTATCACTGACTGTGCACCTTTAGCATTTTCATCATCGGATTCCGATGCGTCCGAATCATCTTCGTCCCCGTCTTCATTGTCCTCGTCGTCTTCATCGTCATCGCCCGAGCCGTGTTCTCGTGTCTTGCGCCATTTTTTTTCCTCCTCGTCCTTCTTTCGTTGAGCCTCTAGCTCTTCCGGATTGGTAAAGTTGCGATTGCGCCCCTTGTGGTTAACGTACTTTCCTACAAAGAGACAAGAGGATCCAACCAAGCTTAGTTGTTGATCGATTGTAGAAAAGCTATGTGTGCGTGTATTAAAACTGCAACATCTCAGTGCATTTGTTTTGCTTTTTTTCGTTCTCTCTCTCTTTCTCTCTCTTTTGCAACAATCTTTTGTGCAGCAAAGCAAACAGTACTACCTCGCGGCATAATTTAGCGTGCGTTGGGAAGACGGGAGCGTTCCTGTCACACTGTTTAATAAGCGTTCCGGTGCACCAGCTGCTACTAACGGAGAAATTTAGTTTTGCACAACCAACAGGACTCTTCTACTCTTCAGGCAAATAATCCCGCTGTTGCCCTCCAAACGTGTACGGAACGATGCAGCAAAAATCCCTCAGTTTTGACAAAGGCCAACGGGAACTGTCAAAAGTGACATCCCGTAACCAACAGGTGCAAAGTGGGTGAAATCATGTGGCAGGGGTTGTTTTTGTTCTTCCGTTTGTCTGGAATACATAATTTTTGATATTCATGAAGTATTACCTTACCTAATCGATTGTTCCGCTCATTGCGTTGATTAATAACGTGTCTGGATAATATGAATTTAAAGAAATTAATCTTTATCATACGAAATATAGAGAAGGCCTGATATCGTACGAAAAGTAAAGTAAATCTATTTTATTTCTCCCCTTCAAAACAACCTGTCAGAATTGACGTTCGGAATGACGCGAACGTGCAACATTTCTTGAAAACCAGTATCTTTCACAACGAGTAAGCACGCCGGTATTACCTTCGCACATACGCTTTTAGATTACACAAAGAAACATATTGGTTAACTCCCTGATTGCATTACGATGGAGAACCAAGTTTATGTTACACATTTTTCAAATCCACATAAGTTTTGGTACAAACCATTTTACCCGGGAAGCAAGAAAAGACAGCTTAAACAAATGCAGGATGCAATCGATGAGTATTGTGAGCAACACTACATTGAGCAGGATATTGTGGACTACGAACCGATCTGTGGAGAGGTAAGAGATAACGCCACAGGCACAGCAAAATGCAGCATTTGTACATTTCGGCGTGGCACTTCCATTCATACGTATAGGTTGTGGCGTATTATGAGCCGTCGCTTGTACGCTGGACCCGTTGCAGTGTGGTTGGCATTAAGGAAGAGGATAAAAGAATGCGTTCGTACCGGCTTTGGTTGATCGATGAAGGCTATCCGAAGGTTGTAGATATGGAACACTTAAAACCATTGCCGGAAGAATTTCAGGACATATCAAACTCGATCGTAAAGCAGGCAGCGATAAAGAACATTTTACCAGCACAATGCGTAAGCAAGCTGTTTCCATCTACTTTATTTTGTTTAATGCTAAGTGTTTGGTTTAACGACCTTTTTTTAGGTGTACGATCCGCAAGGGGAAGAGTTTCGTAAAGCGATATGTTTATTGTGGAATGAAAATGCAAACAGCATGATTCAGTCGCTCATTAACGAAACGCAAAAGATTTGTTTTACAAATGTGTCTCCTTACCCGATGGGGGAAAAAATTATCGATTGTGGCGATTTGCTGTTCTACACTAATAGTAAAACATTTAACGCTGCGGAGGTTCTGTCGCAGTGGGCTCTAGGATTAATTGTGGACTTTGAGACTTATATTAATCGTAAGTGTACTAATTTATTGTTTGTTAATGCAGTACTGAATGCTATAAAATGAATTATTTTCTTGCAGTTCTTTTAGAACGTAGCCAAAAGTCATCGTTGTGTGGCGTATCCCTGAACGATTCTGGGTCTTTGGATATAACAGTTAATACACCGAAACAACATTTTTATACAAATGAAGTTAATGAGCGACACTTTGACGATTCGGTTAGTTTGGTGGGAATGACGATGAAGCAACCAGCCCTAGTTGATGACATGGAGGCTAGATCTGTGGCCAATAGTATTTTATCCACTGCAACGTCTCAAAGTGAAGGAAACAATACAGCCGAAGTTAGTGAAACTGGCACAAAAATGTCTAAATTGAGACGCAAAATTCAGCTACAAATAATGCAAAAAATGAAAAACGCTTCTTTAAACGATAGTAAAGAGCAAACACCTGTAAAACCGATCGTGCAATCAACAACTTCATCCACAATGCTATTCAAAACAACCACCAAGCATCTACAAGAAGACAATCAGGTTCTCGATCCACTGTCGCGAATCCGTATGAATCCTCTGTCTTTGACAATCGACGTTGCCCAATCGACGCAATCCGAATATGACCTAATGCACACGGAATCGACAAAACCAGCTCTACCGCCGAGTTCTGCGACGTGCGAATATGTGCGGAATGAGCCTGATACAGCTCTATCGGTGAAGATAATTAACAATCAAGCATCGACAGAAAGTGGATCAGCTCCAAAGTTTATGCGAAAAATTACCAAAGTGAAAGCAAACCTAAACCAGCAAAAACACATCGTTCCTGACGCTGATCGATCGGCTCCTCGCTCAACGTTACTTGCTCCAGCTGGTGTACAGATTAGTTCTCTTCTCACATCCGAGAAATTGCCAACGAGTGAAAGCAATGCCGCGTTGAAACGGTTTGAAAAAGTAATACAGGACGAAAAATGGTAAGAACTTCAATGTATTCTTCACTGTCCGTAAACGAAGGGGTTAGAAACCGTCCATTTTTCAATATGTCGTCCGAATCGTTTTAATTCTCTTGCACGTATACGGTGGACTGTTTATGTTATCAAGTGTGTTGCGCTTAGACAACAATTTTTGCTCTCATCCAGTTTTTCTTTTATTTTTTTACAACGACACAAACATCTTACAGGTGATCATTATCATACATGTATTTTTTAGCGTATTAACTGTTTGATATGATACGTTGTTAGAAAGTATAATAAAAATATAAAAATAAATATACCTCTTTGCACACTGAGTAAGTTCCTTCTTCATGTACTTTGTTGCATCACACAGAGTATCGAAGAGTCACTGCTACGGTATCCAATTCTGTAGGCCAATCATTGCATAAAGGACGTCCTGAATATATCTCGTCTTCCTCTTTTTAAAGTTTATTTTCACGCAGAAGCCACTATCGCGTACTGGTACATGGTTCTAAACTTCCTAACCCGATCGATCGTATTGAGGCAGCCAACTTTAGTCCCAGAGTCCATCAAAATTTGGAGCAGCTGGGCATCACCAAAATACATCGGCTGCAGGCTTACTCTTGGCCACACATACTGCGTGACAATTCGTTCATTTGCGTTAATGGGGCTACCACGGGCAAAACGTTTGCCTACCTGCCAGCCGTTTGTTCAGTCGTACAGGTATGTTTGTTGCTAGATCGTCTACTTTGTTTAACTAATCATTCGCTTCTTGTTGCAGAGACAAATAGAAGAGTCATTGGTCCCCTCTGTAGCCGGTCCAGTTGCCCTCATAGTATGCTACTCATCGCGAGAAGCGCAACGGATTGCGTTCTTCTGTCGGAAGATACTAAACTCCGCAGCACATCCTGAGCTAACCGTGCTCGAATGTTACGGCATACGGAACGTTACTAAAAATTGCGTACGTTCTATTGTAGGATTATTATTATTTGTCAAATTTATTTGTTTTTCGGATCTACCAAGAGAAGAGACAGTATCTCTATTTTTTTATATTTAACACAGTAATATTTTTTTTCTCTTCTTCATACTATTAGAATCTGCTCTTTAATGGATGCGCGATCCTGATAACTACTGCACCCGGTTACCGACGGCTATACGAACGCGTCCCTGAAGCCTTCAACAAAAAACGAATTCAAACGGTGGTGATTGATAATATGGAAGAAATCTGGCCTCATTTCGCACCAGAACTTCGTTTGCTTTGCAAAAACTGTGAAAAGGAGGGTTTGCAGATGATCGTCACGGCTGGTTATTGGATGCCGGTACTTGGTATTTTTCTTCAGCGTTATCACAACATGATCATTTGCATCGGTGCATTCATCGAGGCTGCAGTGTACGCAAAGGCGGAGTTTAGTTTTCGACTATTTGCCAGCGATGAACAAAAGGAGATCGAATTGATCAGACAACTTCGACAACACGATTATCGTAACGAACGAACGATCGTGTTTGGCAAAGACAGTAACGATTTGTTACCGATCGTGAACGCACTGAAACAAAACTCGATCAATCACATTGTGTGCAATGAACGGATGGTATTGCAGCAGCACGCCGGCTTTAGCAACTGGGACGAGCAACTTCAAGGGGACATGGTGGTTTTTGTATGCAGTGATGAAGTGTTGGGAGATTTGAAGATAACCAAAGCGCAACATATTATACATTACTCTCTGCCATCAACGTGGTCAACGTTTACGAGACGCTATGCTTGCTCGTTCGAATACTACGACTCTCCATATTTATCGTGCGAAAGCAAGCAAGCGAAGGGAAAACCGTCTTCACTGGTATTGCTGAATGAAAATAACAATCAAGAGCTCCCGAGATTGGTCGACTTTCTAGAACTGCACTTATCGAAGGTTTCCGAGAAATTGCATAATTATGCAAAGGTAATCACAATTCCTCAGAGCCGTACTTATGTTAGTCTATAAGTAATCAATGCTTAAGCAAAGTGATTGTTACATCATCAGCTTACACATGTCAACCATTTTAAATGTATATGTTTTATATATTTATATTTATTTTATACATTTTTAACGGCTCTATTCAATTATAGCGAATTCGAAGCATTCATGAAAGTGCCAGAATTGCCGACGGGCGCGCGGTGTCCATGCTTTGCACACATGTTTTAGGTCTTGCAGTTTGTCGTAGCATCCGAAACTGTGTGTTTCGGCATGCACTTACGCCGGACGATGTGGCAACTGAAACTGTGCCCGCAAATGGTAAAATAAGAGTGCAAATTTGTCATGTTTTTTCACCGGCACACTTTGCTGTGTACCTGGATGCACATCAACCTGCGAATACCAGTGATTGGACAGCGCTAAACGATAGCAGACGTTACATGATACAGGATATTGCTGTGCAGGCACACTATGCCAACGAGGAACGCCATAGGATGCATGGTGAGCCCCGACGGAAAGACCTGTGTGCCGTGTACCACGAGCAAAGCTATTCACGATGTCGCATCATCAATTATGACGAAGCTAAGTATGTACCGTACATTCAGATAGGTCTGTGTTTCAAAACTAACAATTCCCTTTGTGTTGCTTTCAGTATGGATAACTGCGAAGTTCAACTGCAGCTCATAGATACCGGTCGTATAATTCATGTGAAATCGTCGGCCTTGCTATTTCTTCCTGAGCAGTTTCGTGAACTGCCGGGGCATGCATTAAACGTTCGCGTTGCCTCGCTAGTGCCACACGATTACGAACAAGACTGGGACAAAACGGCAACACTAGCCGTAAGACAATGGATAGAAGAACATGTACACCAATTGAATTGTTACATTGAGGGCAATGTGCTTTTAGCGCTAAAGGACACCATTTGGGTCGATGATCTTTATCTCATGGAACAGTTGAAAGGCGTGAAAGCCACGGTAACGACTAAGCGGATCGGTGCGACTGTCATTTCCAAGCAGTTTGGTATTGGCGATAAGAAGTCGTTTGAGCAAATCCGACAAATTGTGCATGACTGTGAAAGGTTAGCCATGCAATTACTGCGACAAGAGGTACAAGAAAAGGAAAACCAGAACAATGAAGACTGCCAGAATAAACTGGAGGAACCAGATAATATAGAGGAACCTGAAATGAAAAACGAGGAGAGAACGACGCTTTTTGATGACCAGAATACAGATCAAACAATGAAGCTTACACAAACTAACGTAAAATGTCATCAAATTCCCACAAATTCTGTACATAGTGTCTATGGCGAAGTGGAGGATAGCGCAGAACTGACGAATTCATCGGTTGAATATGAACAAGACGTTCAAACAGTCCAACCAGGATTGGTTCCGGTCGAATTGGATGGTACATGTTCCTCTTCTAGCTCGTTGGAGGAGCTCTCACTCGGTCGAAGCGTAGAACAATATCAATTTGACACGTTGTTGGTGAACAAAGCGTATAACGTTATTATTGGACATTATCTTACACCGGACAATTTTTACGTATATCGATGTGATAGGTAAGCAATGTTTTTCCTATTTCGGTACGATTTCGTGTTATTCTGTTAAAAAAAAAATTTTCATTTCTGTAGAATATCGGAAATTGATACCGCGATTAGAGAATTTGTCAAGGATGGGAGAAAATTAATTCCACTTAAGAATCCGACAATCAATCAACACTGCCTGGTGCGGTATGAGAACTTTTATCATCGTGCACGTATAATGAAAGTGTTGGAGGTTAATGCTGAAATCGAGGCTGAGGTATTTCTACTTGACTTTGGTGGCATATTTAAATGTAGTGACATTTTTAAAATCTCGGACAAACTGCTGCGCTCCGTTTCGTTTTTGGTACGATAAGTTCTTTTTTTTGCTTATTGATGTCTGCCTCGTTTCGATTTACTATTCCTTTACATTTTTGCAGGCAATTAAGGGTTCGCTAGCACACATTCTTCCCCCGGATGGTGCTAACGAATGGAGCGAAGAGATCGCTAATGTAATCTACGATAAATGGCTGGAAAAATACAATCAAGGCACGATGTTTGCCACCGTCACAAGAGTTCTACCGTGGGGAAGTGCAGAACGCATCGAAGGATGTCACCGCTACGAGATGGTCTTGGGTGACGGGAATTCTTCGGATGAGTTTTCAATAATTAAGGATATTGTGTTCGATAAGCTAGCTATCTTACTGCAAGAGGATATCGAGGACGAAGGAAGCACCGTCGATACTGACGATGATTTTACGCAGGTGAATTTTACACAACAGGAGCTAATGAACATGATGAAGGAAATTACAGAACCACGGAATGAGATTAGCAAAGAGAGGCCCATCGAAGAACCTCACCGTATTTCCGAGATTTCTGAACCTGCTCTACGTATGTCAAACACAAAATTATTAGCAAAATCGGATAAAGAGAAAGAATCGATAGGACGGTTACGAAGCGATCGAAAGCTCCAATTAACAAAATCACTCGTTTCAAATGAACGTTTTGCGAAGATTGTTTGGCAGCAGGATAATTATGATATTGTTCTACGAGTTCATGCACCGGACATGGAGCGATACGATGTTAAGAATAATTGCACCTGGTTCATGCTTGAAATTTTAACGGCAGACGACGAGCAACGGTATATAGTACCACTAAACTTACACAGTGCAATTGACCCACGGCACACGGAACATCAAATACGGGGCCTTGCTATAGTCGTACGGCTGCGAAAATTGGTGCCATACATACGCTGGCCTAAGCTTCATAAACACGGGCGAAAGTTGGCATGGATAAAAGCTGCGAGCACCACCAGTAATGATAGTGGATCCAGTTCGGACGAAAGCATAAAAAAAAATCGATGGAAAGGTTTGGTACAAGCCCAACTAGATAGTTCGGCGAATAGTTCACAGTCTGGCAATGAACAGGATATCGATTCCGATGTGGAAGATGAGGAAGGTGTGTTTCTTTCAATGAAGTAGAATCTCTGATTTAGAGCAATCGCCATCCAAATTATGATGTTTTTAACAACGTTGTTGTCCCGCCTAGGCATAAGCAAGTACTGGAATGGACTGGTTACAACAAAACTGGTAGACCAAAAGCACTTCATAATGAAATAAAGAAATGAATACTAACGAAGAAATGAAATATAATGAACTAACGTATGCATTACAAAAGGGACAAATTTGAAACGACGATGGAAAAACCTATTAATGATAATTGAATGGAATAAAGTTCACTCGAATCTTATGTTTTATACTAGAACTACCAAGCGTTTTAAGCGTTTTTCATGTATGGTCACTTTATAAACGAATCCCTGTATTATTTTCTAATACATTTTTGAATTTATACTACATTAAAGATATGTAAAAATCATGTAACAGTATGGTAGAATGGTTTAACCCCAATATTTAATGTAATGAAAATGAAGCGTTCCCGTCAAAATGAATGGTCCGGTAGTTCTAGTGTTAATAATCCTTCGGGTAAATTGACTTTTTCTTCTCTTTTTAACCGATTACGTAATCTTTTGTTGAATTTACGGTACTGCTGTGATACTGTAAATTCTGCACAGGACCTCTATATGGCACTCTGGTCTTTCTACAAATGAGAGAAGAGGATATAGACGCCATTCATTTGCGGGAATAATAACAAATGTGTTTTGTATTTCCATGTTTATGAAAAAAATGTCGATATAAATAAAATATTAGTTTTTCGTGAGTGAGTGATTTTGTATTACAAACAAAAGGGCAACAAATTTATGATGAGGAAAATGTTAGACATCGCTTACCGATGATGTACACTTTTTCTCGTTACTTACATTCTGACAACTTTTCTGATTCTGTTTGGCACCTTTTTCGCGACTGGCATATCGGTCAATCCATGTCGAGTAACTGTTTGTACTGCTCAAGCAGCTTTGCCTCCTCGTCCAGCAATAAATCCAAATGTGAATCCTCGTCCGTCGTCCGTATATCCTGCGAGAAGCTTTTGAACAGAATATCAAGCATTTCTTTTTTGCGCTTGTTTTCTTGCGTCTTTGCTTCATCGGTAGGATCACAGCTTCGGGAGGCGCGTTTGCTTGTTGATGGTTTTTCACTTGAAATGTTACTGGCTAGTTGAGTGCCTTCTTCAGTTGAACTGGAATCGGAAGTCTCCGGAGTTCTCTTACGATTAAACTCAGCAACAGCTCGCTGCAGTGCCTCGCTGTATATACCATTATGAACGTTTGTTAAGAGATAGTGTGTGGCACGATCATAATCGTTTGCGGTCAGCTTTAGGGCTATTTGCACTATTTGCGAGTGGAAACCGAGTGCCTCAAGCTGCTTCTCCAGCTCCTCATTCACGGATACTGTACGAAGCAATCTGTTTTGCAATCCTTCCTTGTTTGTTTCTAACTCATTCAGCGCACCGTTTATGTCATTAGGGCTATTTTTCAACGCCAACCCTGCCAACTCCTCCGGATAGCCCATCTCCATTAGTTGATCAACGAGCTCAAGCTTGATTCGCTGAAATTCTCCTGACGACGCATCGTGACCGATTGTTTTGTATAATTTTCTTTCGCGCTCGGAACGAACTTCATTAGCTTCACGTGTTTGTCTACGGTTGTGGATAAACTCGATGGAGACTTCCACATCGTTCGAACAGGCACGTAAAGCTGCACGGCACTCCTTCATTGAGTAACCACACTCCATCAGCCGGCTTAGGCAGTCATCATCGATCCGAAGCTTCAGCAGCTCCGTTTCCACCACACGAAACATGGTTCGAGCATCATCGCGTTTGTTCTGATAGAAATAAAGAATTGCCTTCAGTAGATGGAGTCGTACCAGCGCTATCCTTTCATTTGATTGTTCCCCTCGTATCGCAGCTACACGCTGCATGTTCTTGCCATAACTCTGCTGGAACTTCAATTCGCATAACTTGAGCCTCTGTTCCGCATCCGGCAGCTGGTTTAAGTTCTGTAATATTTAAGCAATACAATAAAGATCACTATCCGATTAGTAAATGCACGAGCGTGTTGTTACCTTCAAGCACAAGTAGCACCACACAATGTCCAGATTTAGCAGAGCATTATTGTCAATAACGTCCAGCAGCTGTGAGTTGCACGAACGAATGTCATGATCCGCTTCTAACAACAAGAGAAGCGCTTCTTCAAAATTTCCTACCATCATAGCAGCTTTGCCTTTCTCGTAAAGGGTAAGCCCCATTAGGAGGGACTTTTTTTCTTCTTTCGGCAGAAAAATCGCATTTCCCGATTGATCCTCAATCTTGAAATACATGTAATAAAATTGATAAACATATAAAGCATCAACAAACAAGCTTCACTAGGTTTGGAGGCGTTTCTAACGCATTAGTTTACCATATTTCAACTAACTTACACTCAAGAAATTCGAGCTATCATTCTCGTTAATTAACATTTCAGCATCAGCACGTATTTTGTACACACGATCGTACGTCGAGCATTCCCGCTTCGCTTCTTCCTCACTATGAGCCATTACCAGAGCCATTATCGTCGAACCATTTGTTACCTTCTGTTCCTGAAGCGAACGGCCATTGGTGATAATTTTCCCCGCGCAAACCAGCTTTAGTCTAGGGCAGTCAAATGAATCGTTTTAAAATTATCTCCTCATCACTTGTAAATTGTTACCTACTTTCGTGGTTCCAAAGAAAGGCGTTGACCAATCAATTCACATAGATGACTGCCCAGTGCTGTAATCTTCACCTTCAAATCAAACTCCCGGTTAGAGCCAGCCTGTGTCGGTGCTCTTGTCTTTACTGTTGCAATACCCATTCTTTGAAATTCATCCTTCGATTGCAGCTTCTCCAGGGCATTGCGTTGCAGCGCCTTTAACCCCTGCAGGCACAGGTCTGTGGGTATACCCAGCTCTGGACCAAGCTGTTCAGCCAGTTTAAGCACTTTCGCTTCATCGATGTTACGTTCAGCTGTTAAATATGGCGTCTCCCATAGTTTTATTTTACGATCGTTCAATCTGGCGCGCAGTTGAATCAAACGATTTTCCAGCTCTAAATCCATTGACATGATGAAGTGAATTTAACAACTCACCGCGAGTAGATAAAACAATTGATTTATTTTTTTGCTCCTAACACACTTCAATATAATCTTCAGTAGCTCAGAAAGAAACCAGGAAAACTACACCGCACATGCAAAATTGTTATGCTCCCGGAATTCGTTTTCGCTGAGTAATCGACAGAAAGAATGCCCAATGAAAACCAAAACAAAGCGACCGTCTGTGTTGACGTTTATGAATATTTGTCGAGATATACAGAGAAAGGTGTGCTAATCGCATGTACAATTCATCGTAGCCCAACTACCCAAAAGAATGTGTTTTCTCGCAATGCCCAACTAACAATCATGCGGTTTTAGTACAGGTCGCTGATGATTGATTGATTGACAAGATCGCGAACCGGTAAACGACATTTCATATTGTTCTCAATATAGCATATGCTTATGTAATTGTAGGCGGTTTAAAATTATAAACCTTGACCACTTTATCCACCTGATGTATATAGGCCTTGACAGCTGTCATAATGACAGCCCAACATACGCCTGAAATAAAGGCACTGAAAATAAATTATTATCGTTTAAGCCTCGAAAGAATGAACAGCTTCGGCCTTCAGTTATTAATTCCGTTATTTTGAATTGTCAGCCATCTTTACATGATATAACACTAATCGCAGTTTGAGCCACATCTAAACTGATAATTATTAATTAATTTATTTATTTTCTTTTTCTATGTAACTTCAAACCCAATGGGGGGAGGGGGGTGTTTTTTCCACTTAACATATATTCACTTAAAACTATCCAATAGGGACAGTTTAGACAGTATAATTAATCAGTTACGTTAAAATGTAATTAACGGCAAAATATTTCTGTACTACTCCCCCTCCCACCTCCCACCCATCACATGGTTTGAAGCCAGAAATTGTAGAGCGGAGACGTCTATGTATCAGGTGCTACGAGTAAGGCCACATCGCGGCAACGTGTCGGGACAAG
Organism: Anopheles marshallii; assembly: GCF_943734725.1. Classification (NCBI taxonomy): domain Eukaryota; kingdom Metazoa; phylum Arthropoda; class Insecta; order Diptera; family Culicidae; genus Anopheles; species Anopheles marshallii. The sequence continues at coordinate 92,137,271 of NC_071326.1, read as the reverse complement.
GACCGTTCGGCAAAGTCATCAATGCGCAGAAGACGAACACCAGGGACCATGTACCAATTATAGGAAATGCCTTGTCTGCAAGGGTTCCGACGTAGTTGGCCACTCCTTCGGGCGACGGACAAGTCGACAATCAGGGAGGGTTATGCAGGAAAGGGTGAACACCGAGGCACCGCTGGAAGACAACAAGCGAAAATGAACGGAGATTGCGATAGTATTTCCACAGAACCAAGAAACGTCATGGGCGACGACGTCAATTATTGGTCTGGAGCATGGGATATGGAGCGGCGCGACAACGACGGACAACGGGTCAATCAGGAAGGGGTAAATTCTCAGCTAATGCATGATTAAAGTGTTCCAAAAGAATCTTAACCATTTACAGCTGGCACAAGATATGCTGCTTCAGACAGTGCGATAGGAGGGCTACTACATTGTGTTAGTCTCCCGTCTTTACTGGATCCCGGGGAACAACGTCAACTGGGTAGCTAATCCGTCGGGTCGAGTTGCAACAATATCAACAGAAGAATATCTCTTCCAGTGTATCATCGAAGATTAATGCGAGAACTTCTTCGTAGCAGAGATGAGCGAGATTATCTTCAAGCGAAAATCCACATCCACGAACAGATAATATGGGTCATGACTTTCGCCGGCGACGTTACAATGCCGCAACAAACTCCGAAAACGGAGTGGACGACCAGCGATATACTGCTGGACGGACGAGATACGCAAACTGCGCAACACCTACATGCTAAGGTATGCTAAGGTGGTTGCAGAGGCCTCTAACGGACCAGCAGCGGGCAGAGCGACATCCAGTGCACGGCAGTGAGTTCGATACTTATTGTAGAGATGTGCGCCGACAAAGACACTTGGAACCCAATAAAATACAATATCTGCAATGTAATGCTACAAAAGATACTTGCAACGGAACGAATCGGTAAAGAATTTAAAAGATCAAAGATAGCGATAATACTTGCCCAACGTGTACGAACCCATCACCTCACTTGCCTATTATGTAGTAACTGTGGCACGAGGTTGTTCCCACTAATTTGTATCGTTTAACATGTGCTTCCGTTTGTATGACACTTGCTGTCTTGTCTCATAAATCAGTTATTTTAAAGTCGTGAATTCCATACTCATCAAAACGACACTATCGATGGGGAATGAGTCGTGGTCGATGTGTCTGTCTAGAGACGGTATTACTTCTAGAACCAGTGTTTGTTACCGTTCGACTACTTTATCGTGATATCTTATCATGTACCGCTAACTTTATCAATTTATCCACATTGCTATTTCGTATACTTGTCATATTTTCAATGGGCAAAAGTTGGTTCAAATTGAAGCGAAAGTTTATCACTGAACGAAGGACTTACAGCTTATCTGATATGGTGGATAAAGATGGGTTTTGCAGCTATTTTTCCGGAAATTGTGCCATCCGTGACTGGTTAGTTTGAAGCTGACCATTGAAGGAACTGTACGGTCTTCCTCAGGGCTGGATACGGTGCTAGCACCGCATGCGCCGTTGCGCATAGTAAGGTGTGCGTGATTAAGTAAATCGAGTGTGACTGCATTTAAGTGTGTGTGTGTGTGTGTGTTGTTACATTAGAGACTATCTGATAGTGTAACGATAAAACTAACAGTAATTAATTGACCCACCAGCCGACAGAGCGGGTTTTACAAAGTGAAGTGTCAGTATCAGTGTTATGCTACATTTTTCATTTTACAACATTGTTTAGCGCAAAAAGTGCATCCTATTAATTTCACCATTAGCACAAGTGAATGGTTCTGCTTAATTCGATCGTACAGTTCACGTGATTCATAATGGCTATTCTAACCGCACAATCGACAAGCACGACAGCGGCCACAACGCTCACACAACCAACCGGAACATCTGGCTGGGCAAAGTTTTCGTTGCTCCTATGGAAAAACTTCCTACTACATTGGAGAAGTAAAATTTCCAGCATGGTCGAGATCTTCATTCCCCCGTTGTTCATGCTGCTAATGGTGGGACTGCGCAGTTTGACTGAAATCGAACACGTTCCGCACGTTTCAGTGTATCAGCCGTTGGATGTCGCCAATTTTAGCGCTATCAGGTAAGCGACGGATTAGGTAAACATTAGATTTGTGGGTGAAGCTTCGACCGAGCAAGATATCACAATCCATTATAGATTTCCTTCTGTCATTGTCATTGTGTGGAGGTTTTATCGAGTTTGAAAAACATTCTTTACTCACCTGTATCGGCAAAAGGAAAGGAAATAAAGTTATAGGTGTTCACCGCTTGATAAGACGCTGGTTCAACGAAGTTTCATTGTTCCATTTCATCACATATACACACACACACACATCCTGTGGCCGATCAAGCCTCTAAGAGGCCCTAGTTGAAAGGTGCACAACACAATACTAAACAACTACTACTTCTGTTCCACAGGAGAAATTTAGTTGTTCCTTTCCAAGAGACTATCGCATACTCACCCAATGGTCCTGCATTGCGCACTCTTATGGGCCCAATTGGTGAATGGATGAACCTGGAGGTACATGGACTACCGAATGGGTCAGCATTGCAGAACTTCCTACTCGGCACGAATGCCTTCGCAGGTATCGAGTTCGACATTCGTCTCAATGCAACAAGTACACTACCTCAGCGGCTAAACTACCGGTTGCGGTTTCCCGGTGAACAACGCGCTCAATTCACGGTTGGTCATAGCTGGCAGACAGATCGTCGCTGGGGCTCGCGACCTGACGGTGGGGCCCGGTTTGCTGAGGACAGCGATGGAGGACCATCACCTGGTTATTTTCGGGAAGGATTTCTTACATTGCAGCACTACATCTTTAAAGCGTTTTTGGAACTGGTTAAAACAATTCCGGACCCGGTTCCGGACGTATATATGCAGCGTTTCCCTTATCCACCGTTTCGGGAAGATAGCTTTCCTTCCAGCCTGACCACTTTCCTGCCGATTTCCGTAATGTTGGCATTCATTTACCCATGTATTAGCATCGTTAAGAACATTCTGTTCGAGAAGGAGAAACAAATCAAAGAAGCTATGAAGATTATGGGCCTGCAGAACTGGGTACTTTGGAGTTCCTGGTTCGTGAAATGTTTTATATTTACGCAAATTTCGATCGTTTTGGTGGTACTGTTCTTGAAGGTGCCCTGGTACTCGACCCCGAACGTGTCCGTGCTGACCTATTCCGATTGGAGTGTCATCTGGTTGATTTTTTTTGTGTACGGCATTGCAATCATTACGTTTTCCTTCATGCTGAGCACACTGTTTTCTAAGGCTAACTCTGGGGGAGCTGTTGCGGCGATCATATGGTTCTTAGCGTTCGCGCCGTACATCATCATGGTGCAGGACTATCGGAATCTGAACGCCTCTCAGAAGCTTGGCTCAGCGTTACTTCTTAACTCGGCAATAGGGTTTGCGATGCGACTAGTTGGAGTGTACGAGGGCACAACGCAGGGTGTACAGTGGTCGACACTATTTCATGATAGCGATGTTGATGACATCAACATCGGGCAAATGCTGCTAATGTTACTCGGTGACGCTGCCATCTACATGCTGATTGCTCTCTACATCGAGCAGGTGTTTCCAGGGGATTTTGGATTGGCGCAACCGTGGTATTTCTTCGTTACGAAACGGTTCTGGTGCGGCGAACGACTCTCTTCTGATGGTAAGTTCTGTGGCGCATGGCGCAGTGGCGAAATTTTTGTTCTGTAAACTCACACTCATTTTCATTATTTATTAGAGCCAAGAGGTCAAAATGCGATCAATAAAATGGATGATAATATCGAAGCTGAACCGAAAGGTCGCATTCCGCGGATTCAGATTCGAGAACTTCGGAAAGTATACTCCAACAGAAAAATTGCCGTCGAGGGACTCACGTTCAACATGTTTGAAGGACAAATCACGGCACTGCTTGGGCATAATGGTGCCGGTAAGACCACCACCATGTCGATGCTGACCGGTATGAAACGCCCCAGTTCCGGCACTGCCATCATTTGGGGTCACGATATAAGAACGGAGATGAAATCGGTCCGTTTATCGCTGGGGTACTGTCCACAGCACAATATCCTCTTCGATGGGTTAACGGTGCGTGAACATCTTTACTTTTACGGGCGTTTGAAAGGGCTTTCAAAGCTACAAGCCCAGTATGAGATCGATCGATACATCAAAGCACTTGAGCTGGTAGACAAAGCGAACGTTCGCTCGTCCAGTCTGTCCGGTGGTATGAAGCGTAAGCTTTGCGTCGGAATAGCGCTGTGTGCCGGATCTCGGGTAGTACTCTGTGACGAGCCTACATCAGGAATGGATCCGGCGGCACGAAGAGCCTTATGGGATTTACTAATCGCTGAGAAAACGCGCCGTACCATGATACTGTCGACACACTTCATGGATGAGGCGGACATGCTAGGTGATCGTATTGCGATTATGGCGGACGGTAAACTGAAAGCGGTTGGATCATCGTTTTTTTTGAAGAAAAAGTATGGTGTAGGTTACCGGTTGATCTGCGTGAAAAGGGCGGAATGTGATGTGGAACAGGTGACGGTTGTACTACGTAAACACATTCCCTCCATACAGGTGGAATCAAATGTAGGATCGGAGCTGTCCTATCTGCTCCAAGAGGAACACTCGCGAGGGTTCCAGACATTGCTAGAAGATTTGGAAAAGCATGGCGATGAGTTGAAGATCTGTGATTTTGGTATTTCACTTACTACCCTCGAGGAAGTGTTCATGAAGGTTGGTTCTGACTCAACAGAGTCGTCGCAGGTAAATGCAGAAGGAAGTTTGCACAGTTTGCATTCCTACAGTACCGGGACAGACATAGAGTCACGCACGACGATCGATGATTACGAACTACTGGAGGGATCGCAGTTGTTCTTCTATCAAATATGGGCATTATTTCTGAAAAAGATCTACCAGACCTATCGAAATTGGTTCTTGCTGGTGGTGCAGGTGCTGATTCCGGTACTGTTCGTAGCAGTAACAATTGCGGTCGTTCGAAACTGGGGGGGATCCGGAGATATGCCACCTCGGGCAATAGGAATACGTTTTTATAATCCATCCGTAACGCTGATACAGATGGAGCCGGAGAATCAGATTAGTACGCTCAAGAAAAGGTAAGTGTCAAAACTGCGCGAACTACCAAGCCATATTGGTAGAGACATATTAAAGTTGTTTTTGTGCCAACCACTTTCTAGGATTCTAGAAAACTACTTGCAGCTCTTTCGCAGTATACCAAGCATTCCGTTACGCGGTATAGAGTGGATGGAAGATGTGTTTTTGCAATTTGCTGATGCGAATCTAATGCTGGTAAATCGCCAGTTTATTGTTGGAGCTGGTATCTTGAACGACAACTTGACCGCTTGGTTCAACAATGAGGCGCTTCATTCGCCTCCTGCCGCTTTACAAATGATGCACAATGCACTGCTGGTGACGTTTACCAAGTCGCGACAATACAATATTTCTCTGACGAACTTCCCACTGCCCTATACCGATGAGACGAGAGTAAGAATCATTGGCCTAAGAGTTAAGTCATTTACATTTGAAAAGTTAATAATGAAATTTCATCGGTTCCGTTTTGCAGCTCCAATTGATGCGCACCTTCAACAATCTAGGTTTCCAGCTGGCATACTACACCGGCTTCGCAATGTCGTTCGTTGTCGGATTTTACGTTATCTTTTACATTCGCGAGCGTGTCACGAAAGCCAAGCTGCTTCAGCTCGTAAGCGGAGTGAACCGAATTTCTTACTGGTTTACGGGCTTCATTTGGGACTATCTAACATACGCGTTCGTGTGTATCTTCATCATCATAACCGTGGCCATTTTTCAGGAGCCCGGATTTAGCACTGGTGGTGAAGTGTTTCGTCTCTATTCAGTGTTCCTGTTCGTTGGAGTTCCTGCTCTGCCCCTGACGTACATCGTGACGTTATACTACAATGTGGCCCCTGCCGCCTTTATTAGAATCAGTGTGGCATACATCGTCACAGGAACGGCACTGTTCATTTTCGTGTATCTACTCGGAACAGATATGTTCGAGTTGGATGAACTGTCTGAGGTCCTGTCGAACGTGTTTCTAATCTTTCCACACTTTGCCCTGTGCGACGCGATCGTGAATCTGAGCCACATGTCCGTTACGATCGACACATGCGATGCAGTGCGACCACCGGGTGTAACTCCGTTACCAATCTGCGAGGATGGATTACAATACTACCAATGGGAACGTCCCGGAATTGGAAGACATCTTCTCTATTGTCTTATTATGACACTTGTGTACTTCCTGGTATTGTTTGTGCTCGATTTCAAGGTACTGAAGCTGATCGTCCAGAAAGTACGCGAATGGTACCATCGCAAGAACTATACAACGAAAACCGATTCGGATACGGTTGAGATCGATTCTGACGTGCGGAGAGAGAATGAACGGATAGCCTCTATGTCAATTGAGGAACGATCACGCACCAACTTAGTAGCGCATGAGATGACAAAGTATTATAATCGATTCCTTGCTGTTAACCAACTGAGTGTGGGCATAAACAGGTATGACAATCGATAATGTTTGTAAAAAAATCATATCCTATTTCCTGTTTTAGCTCAGAATGCTTCGGATTACTTGGTGCAAATGGAGCCGGCAAGACGACTACCTTTAAGATGCTATCCGGCGATGAAACGATCTCGTTTGGTGACGCCTGGATTAAGGGTCACAGTTTGAAGAGTGAGCTGAAGAAAGTTCACCAACATATAGGTTACTGTCCACAGTTTGATGCATTGATCGACGATCTTACCGGACGGGAAACTTTGAAACTGTTCTCACTGTTGCGCGGAGTGCCTAGGCTGCACATACCGTGCGTGACCATGTACCTTGCGCTTGAGTTTGGTTTCGAAAAGCATTTGGACAAGCAGATAAAGGCATACAGCGGGGGCAATAAACGCAAGCTAAGCACTGCTCTTGCCATGCTCGGGAACCCGTCGGTGGTGTACCTGGATGAACCGACCTCCGGAATGGACCCGGGAGCGAAACGTAACCTCTGGAACGGTGTTTGTCGAGCACGTGACAGCGGCAAAACAATCGTACTTACCTCGCATAGCATGGAAGAGTGTGAGGCACTCTGCACCCGGTTGGCCATCATGGTGAATGGCGAGTTCAAATGCATCGGTTCGACGCAACACTTGAAGAATAAGTTCTCACAAGGCTTTGTGCTGACTATCAAAGCAAAGCGTGCGGACAGTGGAGGAAAAGTAAAAGAAAGCGATACGCTCGATCTACAGAACATTAAGGATCACATTGTCATACAGTTTCCGGATTCGCATCTCAAGTAAGAACAATGCAGTATGTGACACTTAACGTTGCATAGTATTTTGCTCAATGGTTTTTTTTTAGGGAGGAATATCAGGATCTGCTGACGTACTACATCCGCTCCAATAGTATGAAATGGTCCCAGATATTTGGTGTGATGGAACGAGCAAAACAACAACTAAATATAGAGGACTACTCGATCGGACAAACAAGCCTGGAGCAGGTGTTCTTAGCTTTTACCAAGTACCAAAGAGAGGATTAACAGAATAATATGAAGAACTTTAAAATTATCAATCCATACAATATCCATTAATACAATAGGTCATCAAGTGAATCATAGTATTTAATGGAATATGTCATTTTTGTCATCAATTTGTAAACCAAAATAAGAAGGGAAACAGCAGCAATGAAATGTTTACAATAATTTTCTTCGTTTGTTGATTGTTTTCCTTTGTTTAAAATCACGACTGTAAGATACATGTAGTCATGTCTACTGTGCGTTTCTTCTAGGAGCTATTATGAGTACTGCTTTCCTATTTTATTTTCGCTAGACCGGTGGCCATTTTATTTTTGATGTCCGAAATTTAATGTACGGTACAGTGAAGGTGGACTTTTTTGTTTTGTTTTAAATAGTCTTTACGTGTGGCGATTACATTTACAGAAGCAAGAGTGTTAGTTGCTTGTTGTCGAAACACTTTACATCTACTAGCTTATTCTTTTGTGCGTTTAACGGCTAATTTTCATTTAATACTTCATACATAGCTATTCCGAATTGGCAGCTCTGTCCAACTGCAAAGTGATGCATATACTCCCTAACTTTGATCTTGTACCGTGTGTAGCGAAATATTTTCTGCAACCTCCTAAGCAAGATTCGTTACAATGTAATTGAAAAGCTACTGATGAATTAGTAGCTAAGTAGTGCTGGATGATTAGAAAGGCAAACACGAAAAACAACGTATAGTACAATTGGCGTAATAACCTTTCTGCTTCTACGCTTATTTTTAGGTCAGTTAATTATTCGACTGACAATACTATTTACAGACGTTTCAGTACATCATCACTACTAATCAAAAGAAAAGAAGGGATTTGTTTAGCACCTTCTACACCTAAAATAAATTCAAAAAATTTATTAATACATTGATATTATATTATAGTAAAAACAAAAACATCGATTTGAAATTGGACAATTTGACAGAAATACCAAAAAGCAGAATGCAGAAGTAATAGTTAGCTCTGTGATGTGTGACGACAATTTTTTAACACGCTTTGTTGTTTTACAAATGTGTGGCAGAGCACACATACCGTGCACATACTAAACCGTGCTATATGTTATTACTTATGACAATTAGATCGCATTTCCTTTTGCTTAACATAAACACACTTTTACACCCACACAAATGTCAATATACATATTTTTGGCACATACAATCGTACACAATCATTTTGATGCACTAACAACTAATAGCACTAGTAGCACTTAATGAATGGGAATATGGGATTTGAGAGGCAGGAGGTCACGCGGTGAAAAAATAATAATAACCTGATCGTAAACGCGGGTATGTGCAGAACAGGCTAGTTTAAGTTTCTAATACACACATTTTCTAACATGCTCCTAAACGTAACACGATGTTTGTAGTATAGTAACATATAAGTAACTGGTTTACACAAACATATAGCAAGTATAGGTATGTTCATAAGTAGATAAGGCTTATCTCTGTGCCCTATCTTTATCCATAGAATACTATGCTTATGCTTCCGTATCATCATAAAAAGAGTGAAAGCGTCTGTGTGTGTATGTATGCGTGTTGGTGTGTACTGAGTCAGCTAATAGTAATAGTAATAGATAATACAAATCTTAATGGCTAGGTTAGCTACTTCATAAAACGTTCTAATACAATGGTATATCGTTTGCTACTAGTGTTACCAATATATGTACAATTACTCATGGTCTTGTCAGGTTAAACGAAAGATACTAGATACTGCTACAAAAAATTAAGCAAATTCCCTTTTTTGCCGCAGAAGTTAATGATGTGTTGCATTGTTTAAAAATTTATTTGCGTTTGTTGGAAAACTACTGCATGTGGTTTATGTTTCTTACCAATACCAAACACTCATGGCATATATTTGTGGAAATATCAATCGTACCTCAAACATTCTTAACTGAAGTGATAAGATCTTTCATTCCACTTACACTGCAAGATCGCACCTTCCTACCGTAACGGAAAGATCCTTTAGAAAGATTAGTACTTTCAAGATACGAAAATACTACTTTTGGGTTCTTTTAGCGGAAATACGGGTTAGATAATGTAAGAAATAACATAAAGAATCGTAATCGGAAGCTCGTAAACGTAACATAACTGTAGAGGGATGTGAAAAAGGAAAATGCAAAAAAGTTTACCACATGTTCTTACGTTAGATAAGACAGCAACTTTGCAACGCAATATCACAGATTGTCTGATTTGCAACGTAGGACGATATGGAGGACGATCTGTTAGCAGAGTGGTACTGAAAGATCAAATAAGACGGGTAAAATTACATATCGTAATGGAAGGATTACTATCTTTTCTTGACCTTATAGCAGCAACGGAAAACATGAATAACAACGACAATCTGATCTCATATCCAACCTGTACAGACACACACACGCCCTAAATAACACTCAAAAAAAATTTTGCTTCCTGTGGGATTAGCGCCTGGTAGACATGGACATATTACGTAATACTTAAAGCTGGACTTGCGAAGCCTGCTGGTATGGACTTTGGTAAAGGTTGCCGAACTCCCATTCCCGTGCGTGCGGCGTCCCCAGGGATGAGGTCGTTTGAAGCACTGACAAAGAAAACGGCTTTTGGGAATTCGGGGAGTTTGGAGACAAAAGAGAAAACTAACTGGCTTATCTCTGATGATTGTGGTTCAGCTGTCGTGCGTTCATCACCTTGTAAACTTCCTGGGCGGAAACTTCCTTGTAGAAATTTTCGGTTGGACTCTTTGAGTTGCCTCGTGCTGTTGCTACCGGGTGTGATGCACCTGTTGTCTGCTGTTGCTGATAAAAGCCTGTTGCCGAACGCCATCGGTTGTTACTAGTTTCAGTAGCAGTATCAATAGGATCGTGGTTGACATTTCCCGTGTTTGTTGACGATGTTGAATGCAGTGCACTGTCCCGTACAAGTGGCATGCGGGACCAGAAACGCAGTAACATCGGTTTATTGCCAGTTTGGTCGACCTCCCACCCAGACGGGAGCCACCAGAAGGCGGGACGTTGCGTCGTACTGTCCGGTGACTTCTTGGAGAAGATATCTGGAAGACGATTATTGCTAGATGGTGTAAGACGGTTTGTTGCCGTACCGGGAAATCGAATACCGCTTGCTTCCTGAGGATAATTGTTACTCGCTGCACCGGACATTTGTTCTTCATCTTGCGATGGGAATCGTATGCGCGTACTAGAAGAACCTCCACCGAAATGATGCTCTTGTTGCTGGTGACGTCGCTTTTCAGCCACGATTTCATTTATTTTACGTAACTGTTCTAAATAATTTTTATTGCTACTGCCAGGCGTTGAGGCGATTGGCAGAACCTGCAGGATGCTATTGGCAGTTGTAGTATCAAATTTGGGGAAGGATACACTCAGCTCATTGGTAGAAGCGATTGGTGAAGCATACACAACACTATTACTAGCCTCGTTTACTTCACGCATTGCATGCTGAGCCTCCTGACGGCCAACTCCTTCGCTGTTTTTCCTATCGTCCAGAGAGTCTTGTTGTACCATCTGGTCGATCGGTTTCTGGGTCGATGTCTCCACATTAATCGCAAGTGTGGTTGTTTCCGGTGTGGCACGTGTCGTACGATCGTGTTGTATGAGATGGCTAGCAGCCATCAGGTGTGCTGATCCACTTTTGATTCCCAGATCCCAACTACCCTTGATCGGTGTAATGATCTGAACTGAAGGCTTAGTAGGTATTGCCACATATGCATGGATAGGAGGAGAAAATGTTGTGCTCACTGTAACAGGTTCGGGTTCTTTGTCGACCATTTTTGGTTCATCGCTTGGAACAGTTTCAACTGTTGGAAGTGTGTTTAGATCGGTCTCAAAAACGTCCGTATTGGATAGAGCCGATGGAGCTAGCGAACTACGATTACTGTCTATTAGCAATAATTCGTCTTCCAACTCCAGATTCATTCGCTCCATGTCCAAGTCATTTTGTTCGGTTGTACTCGTCACACTCTTACTTGTGTCGTCTGTAGTAGTGATTATTGCATCATCTTGTTCGTTTTCTGTGTTGTTCCCAACACCGTCACCTTGCACTGCCGTAGTCGTTAACACGTCCTGTGTGTATAGCAATGTGCTCGCTACTGCATCACCATCCGCAAAAGTTGTATCAACATCACGATTAGTTGTTGTACCGGTGCTACTAGTGAGCTCAATGACTGTAGACTCCGCTGTGCTGCCTCTGTCGGCCATCGGTATATCAGTTGTAGTGGATGAAACAAAAATACTCTGCACCATCGTAATATTTTTTCCTTCCAGTTCGACCTGTCCAACCAGCGTTCCGTTGGGAAGGGTTTCAAATGCGAGAAAGGAAATGTCGGAATGCGTACTGTCGGCGAGTTTATGGTCCACCTGTGCCGGTTTGGGTGTACTGGGGGTGGACGTGGCAAGAAAGGGCTTAACGGAGGATGGCTTTTCTGAATCATTAACCGATACGGTTGTTATTTTTGCTTTATCCTGGTCAACTGTTGCAATCTCTACCATGGCACTATCGTAGAAGCTTGGTTGGGGAATATCTTGGTAAGTCAGGTTGGATGTTGCTTGATGGACGGGTTGTTGTGGTGGTTCTGGCGGTAAATCGATGCTGAGTGGAAGATTAACATGGAACGGTCCCGTCGAATCATAATCATAGTCGTAGTCATCTTCTCCAGTACCTGCACCGTTGTTGCCACCGTCGCCATGCTGTGAGAAAAGACTCTGAAGCTTTGTCACCAGGATGTCCGCCGTGTTGATGCTCACCACCTGAATACATTTGCCGTTGTAGTCAACCTTGTAATCTGGTGGGCACGATGACGTGTTGTAACTATTGAGGAACGGTGTGATGAAGATCGATTTGGGAGTGATTTTTTTTGACTTTCCTCCGAGAGGTATCGATGCTCGGTTGTCCTCGGATAGCCATGCAGCCTCCCACGTCAGATGGTCCGGATTGTTGTCCAGTGGTTTCGAAGTGATCGGTAATGCGTCCGTTACTAACACTGCTAGCAGCAGAAACCAGCAGCATAACGCCATCTTGCTCCTGGTCAGTGTTATCATTTTGTGTATCATTGATAACATTAAAGTCGTTATTTTCATTCGTTTCCACGTTTTTTACAGATGACTCAAATTTCCCGCCGTAACTGTAGCCACTAGCGCATGGTTTGATTAGGCAATCTGTGAAACGATAGAGAAAATGAAGGAAAGGAAACGAAGGAAGAGAGAGAGAAAGAGGGAGAGAGAGAAAGAAAGAGAGAGAAAGAGAGAGAGAGATGAAAAAGAGAGAGAGAATATAGATAATCATGTTAATCGTGCCATAATATAAATCATAAAATAATCTAAAATAAATGATAAATAAATAAATTTAAATAAAATTGGTAGCGATTTTCATACGACAGGACCGGTTCAAAATCAAATCTGGACTAATACCTTGTACGCAGGATCCCGCTATGGATAAATAAAATCAAATAAAGCCAAAAACGGCAGGCCTCTTCAGGTTGTCGTGCCGATAAAGAAAAAGAACCCTTACCTAGCGGTCTATACCTAGCGGTCTTCACAGGTACGATAGTCAACGTAACTGTCATTTACCAAGGAGCTAGGTACGCTACCACGTACGTTGGGAGTTTCCGACGATTTGTGGGAGACCAAAATGACAGGTACGCTGGCCAACGTACCTTGGAAGAACCTCTAGATGTAAATGTACGGTTAAGCGCCGAATCATTCTACTTACCGTATTAGATCTCATGTATGTGAATCAAGCAAAACGATCACGAAGCGATCTTCTTTCTTTTTTTGGTTTTCAAAACCACAGAAATAACGAAAGCGGCCTTTTGCCTTTCGAAACTATTTTGTTCAAGGTATGTTCTGTATTGAGTTCCTGGAGGAAAATTAATCTCTTTGGGGAACTACGTAAAACAGAGTAAGATTCACGTTTTTTTTTATTTTACTCAAGCTATGTTTGATAGCAATACGGTCTGGTCGTTGCTTATGAAATAGAAAACAGGGTTTGTTTGATGAACGTTCTAAAGATATTTTGGGTATTTTTCTGGCATATTGGTTTAGTTTTTAAAGATTGTTTGGTGTTGTGATTCCTCTTTTAATTACATAAAAAATAAATGAAACCCTGCAAAACGTGAAGTATGTGAAGATGCAAGCTGTTGATTTAAAACCTGACGCTTCGCAAACTTGGGGTTTTCTTGAAATCCATTCATGATGTAATCCAGATGACAAAATATGAGAAAAATGAATGAATAAACGAATGAAAAAAATAAAGAAATATATTCACTGCAACTATGAAAGGGAATTCCACTTTGATCTTATGGTATGTTTCAAGTGCATGAAAAATGGAAAACAGACAGTGTGGACGTTTTCTTATCCGGTTTTAAGTAATTTGTATGGTTCGGTCGAAGCACGGTGGGTTGTGCAAAATGTGTTCCAGGGTCGCCATAAAACCGTTTTATCTCTGGTTGTGAACCGCTCTTCAAACCGATCTTTCGTTGAAGCGACTACGTTTCTATCAATGTACAGCGCTGTGTGATTAAAATCTTTTTTTTTTTAGTCAAAATGCGACAACACGCTTCAATGTATTATTGCAATTGATCACAAGTAGCAATTTTATGGCGATGTAAAACGGAAACATACAAAACACGCAATAATCTATACACATACGAATCGATAACTTAACAAAATATGGGGATTGCCACCGGCGTGGTTTAAGCGATACAGATACGTAGACAGATCCAAACACAACTGTTATTGTTGAAGTAGATGGTCGTGCGGATAATATTATCAACTTTGATGATGGAGTATCTAATCGAAGATGATCGTTAATGTTAAAAACAATTTGAAGGCAGGCGGCAGTTAAAGTATAGAATAGATTTTTTTCGTAAAAACGACCAGGCCGAATCGTCTTATTTTGCCACGTAGCCGGATAGCTAGTCCTAACAACGGGAGAATGGTGCGAATGAGATTTTGTCTCGGTCCTGTCGTGTGAAAATTACTACCAATAAATCACCGGACCAGGATAAAAAAAAAGTTGTTTGACAAAGTTTTTTTTGTTCAATATTTGATAAATTTTTCGACATATTGCCACGCAGATTTGACCGTTGTCTCTTCCTCCCCCGTTAACTCCACCGATGTATTTTCTTATATTGCACATTGAACATAATTCGCATCTGGTTTCTGACTTGCGAATAAATCAACAACTTTAGCACTCGACGCGGTTTAAAGCCATCTGCCAGCAAACACTCAATCGTCGGCATGCAAATATTAGCACTTGTATTATTTCCTTGGCATTATTTTTATACAAAAAGCCGATTACATTATAGAATGGCGTTTCAATAGGAACATTAATTTGGAACGTAAATTATAAATGAAGTCGTATATGCGATCCTTATTGGCTGCAGAAATCTATATTGAACTTCACTGCAGAGTAGCGATGGAGGTCAGATGGTAATTATCAACCGTGACTCTCCCACGATAGTGTTGATCATCACTATCCGGCACATGTTGGTACTATTCAATTTTTCCTAGTACTATTCATGCCTTTTGAATAAAAGCGATTGTTCGTCTGGTGTAACGTAATATCAAATATTCGGTTACGATCAATGCTTCTATTTTAATTTCTTTTCACCTTACTGTTAGCATAAGCGTTGACCGCTAAAGGTAATAGTTTTGGCTGATAGTAAAACTTCAGAATAATCGAGTGGTCGACATACGCCTTGAAACGAGTGAAATTATTGCAGAAGAGAAAATTTATCATAAGCTTAAATTTGTCTATGTTGTAACCATCATACGGTTACTGTGCAACTCACGCATAGATCAAACATAGATTTGCTAAAATTGAATGTAGCCATTACAACATATACGAACAACGTCAGGAATGACACACAATTTTGAATGGGTAAAAGCAATGTGTGTTCTGCCGTAGTTATCATCACCTCCTCGAACCAGCCATTTACCGCAACAAGAAGGACTATTTAGCTACGTGACTATTGCTGTATTAACACGTCGCCTGTTAATTTACTCGCAATCCACTCAGCATCACAAAATCACTGCGATTATGCATAATCTGGTTGAACGTGATAAACGTGCCATGAGTTTCAAGAACAATCGCTTATCCACATGATGTCACACACTTCTCTCTTCTATTAAGAGTTCGTTTCTAGTTTAATTTAATCAAATACACAAAACATAAACACACAAATGTACACACCAATTGAACAAGATTATCCAATTTGTCTGATTTGACAACTATTTCAGCAATTGTAAACGGTGCATTCAGATGATCCTCGTAGAGATTGGATGTCGATGTTCACTGTAATAACCCGTAAGAACAACTGTTCTCCGGTGCCAATTTGCGAGGAGTATTTATGCATTCCAAAAAAGAAGAATGCATTTTTTTTACAAATGCCCAAATACGACAATATTCGTTAGGTATGCCTGGCTGTGCCGTTAGGTGGCTGTGGAATAGTAAAGTAAACCCGAAATGATTGTTAAAATTATATCCAATTTTGAGCGTTCCTTATACGAAACTTTCTGCACATTGTCCAACCAAAAAACAAAAGCGCACGAAAAACTTTTCTTGCGTCATGCACGAATGTTTTCATTGTCCTATCGGGCTTTTGCTCAGCTGGATGGCAGCCGTACAACTATACCAATGGTACACATATTGACCCTTTTTCGGAAACATTTTTCTTTTTCCGAATCCTCATTTTTCTGTGAATAACGGTGTATTACGGTGTATGGTCAATAAAGCAAATCAAAATCGAGTTTTGGGCATAATGCAACCTCACTTCTCAACCAACTAGACACACGAAGGGATGCAATGGAAAACAGGAAGAAGTATCGTAAAAAAAACCATACCCACAATGGTGTCAAGGACGTGAGGATGAGTTAGACACTTTCCTTTCAAGCGCTCACGGATAAACCTTTTCGTTCTTCTCTCGACTTGCAAATCTCCTGCTGATAGCCTAATGCTGTTACTGTCATCCATGATTTTCTCGAAGCAGCTTATCGGCTTCTTTATTTTTCTAACTGACGACCACGTTTGAGTCAGATATTAAATGTGGTGAGGAATAGCAAGTGGAAAGCGTAGCTTTCTAAAAATCAATGTTCATAATTTTTGAAAAGTGCCGTGTCGTCGCCTATAATTTTGCAGTTGTATAGATCAGCACAGGTAAAGTACATGTACGCTGCATTTGTGTGGTTCGTTTGTTATGGTATTCTCGTATGAGATTAATGTTACCAGAAGCATACTATTGATGTACAAAACACCTTGGTAGAAGTAATCAGATTAAGGTTAAACGTTTTTGAGATTTTCGTATAGAAGCAGGGCTTCAGGTAGCGAATTAGTTTGTGCAATGATTCACAGCAATTAATATAATAATTAATAATTAATATGCTTTATGGTAAAAAAATCCAAAAATAAAAGGGTTTAGTGAAAATTCTCAGATGTTAATTTACTCTTTCGTGTAGTTCTGACATGTTCACATTGATATCTTAAGACATGATTATTTTCCCTTTAACGGCAAATTAATGGAACTGGAATTAAACGATAAATTAGGAGAAATCTTTCATTGAGCATGCACCACGGTAAGAGCAAATGATGTAATACGTTTGAAAAATAATATTTTAAGGTTAGAATAACATTAAAACATTGTTCTAAACGATGTGTTCTGAGACGCCATCACACTGCCTCCAGAACTCACGAGCGAATGGTACAGCCTGACGAAGAAAACTGCTCAAAAGGGTAATTTAACTGGCTATCTTATTGTATACCATCTTTATCCTTTATACTTTATCCATAAGAACCCTATAATCATGAAACGGATCTAGTGGATAGATCATCAATCAAAACACATCTCCCAACTAATACAAATGCCTTCAACTCTGGCAAATTTCACATCGGTGTAATGTCAAGCCATTCTACGTCAAGAAGAAAAGCGAGAATACGAAACATACTAGCAAACTATAAATCAACTAAACGCCATCGTTATTACTTTAGTAACCTTGGCTTTTAGCGAAGCGCGTGACAAGATTCATGACGGTGTGTTTCTCAAACAGGTACAATTGAAGAAGCATTTCACTATTAAAGAAAACATTAAGCTATATGACTAAGGCGTTTAATGAAATATTATTTTTTCTTTTCTACTACCATCAGTTACATAGCGCTCTTCTTTGAATATTTTGTGCTATGTAATGTTAAAATGTTTGTTTAACTGTATTTTCCTTTCATCGAAATTTCAATAAAGGTCAATGCATCGAACATTTTTTAGTCAAAATAGTGCTTAGAGTTTTGACTGAATTGTATTTATGCTGCAAGAAGTAGATCCTTCTAGTAATAGACATCATCAGAATACGAAACTAAATGACGCCCATTACATTAGGTGACCAGTAAAATTCAGAACAAACACATAAACAATGGAGAAAAAGAGATAATATCTCTGACGAAAGTTCACTGGCTGTTATCGGCCACAGACCACGCGTGACCGTGAACAAGGTTTGTTTGTTTTAAATACTTCGGTTCTAGAAACAAACGGAAACTACCATAATTCTTATCTAAAGATGATTTTAGGAATAGTTCAAATTTCACCACTACTCGTAACTTTTTGGTTACCATTAAAATGCATTTGAAAATAATGACACCCGAAGGATGTCGACGTGCTATAAATACTTCATGTGGTGTGTTAAAAGAGGTCTAATGCTCTTTGTCTCTCCGCATTTTCTTCCATATCAGAGGTAGTCGCATTAATCGGAATTTATCACTACAGGAAATGTTTTCACGTAATGTTCAGCAATGGGAAAGCACTAAAAAGCTTGTTTTTCCGAGGTCCGAGTAACAAAACCACCCTCCAATAAGGTAACAAACATAGTCGAATTGTTTCAGCAGCTACATTCAGGTTTCATTTCGTGAGCATATTAACTATTCCAATCAAACAGCTTAATAATAGTTATCGGAAGTGTATTAGAAAATGAAGATGCATCATAGGTATTTTTAAATATTATAGTAATAGCGTCATTGGGGAACAAAACGCGTTGAAATATGCGAGGCTAGCACACGTCAAGTATTCATATGTTATACGGTTCAGAACAATGTTAGAAAATGGTATCAAATTTTTGTTTTCGTACTTTGCGCGTTTGATTCACCAGTGATGGAATTAGATGTGAAACTTACACCCATCGTTCAATTGGATTGCTTTTATTGTTGTATGTAGGAGTGTCATATCTATGTTTCATATTATGAGATGATAAATAAGTGCATATGGAGTGTGTAACGCTTCGGAAGTCTGTGATATGAGGCAAAACTATTAAAATTAACTGCAACATAAGAAACAACAACATAAATATATGTTAATGTTTGAAAAAAATATAACACCTTTTTATCCAATAAAAAGGCTGTTCAATTCATACAGCAATACCATTCAAATATGTATATTTAATTTATTCCAATTCTTTAATTCCAATTTATATTTTGTATTTAGATTATTCCAACTTAGATTTAGTCGGATTAAATGGAAGAGTAACTATTTTTTTTCACTTCAACAAAGAATTCACAAAACTCATTTAACTCAATTAGAAAACCAGTAGTAATCAAATACCTTAATACTTTTAAAAATCTAGAAAAAAGGAGAAACAGATATTGCGATGTAGGTGTTGACCAATATTTCCAAAACAAACGGGCGCATTACCAGCAGATTTCCATTCATTCGGCACACCACTATACGATTTGACCGCATTACATGAGCAGAATGACTAAACCGTCGTCTCATCTATCATTCTTCTTTCTAGGTACATAACACATTCAATCCATCAAATCGAGTCGATTGCGCGAAGGAACAGTTGCTAAAACAAATGACTCTACTCAATTATGTAAAAAACATAACAAAACAAAACACGGTTAGGATGGTGCTACTCACGTGGCGAGGAGTGGCAGCTGTTAAACGATAAATAAAGCGCTTCCCATGAAGTACGCGTTACTCCCACGACCTAGTGCTGGGTCTTTATTCATGTGTGCCATTATTCCTTATTTACCGTGAATCAATAGTTGTGATTTTGGTACGCTTTCATACTAGTGAAATATTTCTAATGGATAGCTATTATTGAACCATTGAAAAGTGTGCCAAATCGTAATCCTCACTTTACGTGTTTATAACAGCCAAGTAACCGACGAATCTGAACAGTGTGTACCCTTAACAACAAACACCATCAATATATATTAATTAAACTCTTAAACTTGAACACCGTACGGAACCAGTACCGCACTTGTGCACCGTATGATCACATTTCGCGTTTTGCAAAGGATAACCTCGACAACGGTCAATGAAATCATAATGTCATGCCATCTTGGGGATTACCACAGAATTTCCCTTCCGACTCTTGACTTCAATACTCTAGTAGGGTCGTACTGAAAACAGTTATGCTAATCGCATGGAGCGAAAAGCGTGTGCCACCATTACCGGCAAGCCGTTGCGAAAATTATTCTTCAACAATGTACCGCCATTCAAGCTCACAAATCAAGCCCATTAAAAGAGCTGTAGGGTACGTGTCGGTAAAGTTATTATTAGCTTATAACCCGCAGCAAGGTAGGCAGGAGCACTCATATAGGTAAGCCGGTCTTTCTCCAGTATAATGCCGTTTAGTACGGCGTTGTTTTCATTTAATTTGTATTGATTTGATTTCGTATAGTGTGTCCATCGACAGTGCTTGTTTTTAGGATTAGTACACGCAATAATGCTATTGGCTATGGAGATCTTTAAAAAAGTGCACAACGGTGTTCAACAATGAATGTGGAATACAACTCGATGCATAGAGATGTCTTCATGAACCGATTAACATTATATTTACGCAGTTACTATATGATAAAAATATAATATGATTCTCTTTCCCGTAAAATTTTGCTTAATCTCTGAGCTGTATTTAAGTTTTTCTTGCAACGAAAATTCTTTATCGTTACTAAATTCGTATATATGTACATGCACTGTGAACTATTGTGGCATTTACATTTTAAAATGATAAAATGTAATGTTATTATTTATTTTTTTAATTATTTTGTTCAGCATTATATTCAGTATTCAATAACCGTTCCAAGAATGACTTTTCCCACAACCATGTTAACTGAATATTGCACGATACATCACACGACACATAATAGTGCGAAGGTGACTTATTCACCCAACTTGATGGCTAACCATCTGCAAACAATCATTGATGAATCGTGCAATTCGAATAATCACACGTGTCGTTTAAAATAAGACTTAGTTTAAACAAAGACTCCTTGTAGTGTCGTATTCAAGGAGATGTACGACGAACCTTGATGAAGGAAGGTTCCACGTTAGGATGTTAATGCGAAGGGTTTAATTAGAATGCACACATGCATACTACTCCGCCTTTAATATTGATAATTTTAATATGTGTAGGACATACCGTTTCTGCAAGGGATCACCATTGCTCTTAAAATAGTTGTAGGCCGTCATCAACAGCTATGAAGCGGACAGGAGCTTCTGCGAAAGGTCAAACAAATCTACGTGACATCATAACATGACAGACTGATAGACAGTATAGCTGGAGGACGTTTAAACAATAATAAAATTATAGGCAACCATTGCATTAAACGAATTTCATGCGATGATAACAATTTGATTTGATAACAAGTTGACAAGTTGATTTGCGATCGAGGCATGAAACATATTTTTGCCAGAAATAAGATCAAAATATTTTCATTCAAGGAGTTTTATACGATATTTCTCCAAGTTGGAAAATAATGCGAACAGAACAAGAACAAAACTTAGATACTCTTCTACGCTCTTAACGCCCTCGATGTTAGCTAGTGGCAGGCGAGCACATTAGTTGTTTTTCAATGTGAGATTAGATAGAGCGAAAGAACAAACAATGCATGCTATTGCATAACTAAACCACATACTGGTTTACATTCTCAAGAGATCAGTGGGTACGGTTTGCCATATCGTTTTTTCAAAATCTTCGTAGGGACAATACATGTTTACAGAAGAGCAAATCTAGAATAGTAGGCTAGCACCATTGCCACTGAAACGATCTGCTTCTCTCAGCAGCCGCACACTTCTATGCTCACTGAACTGGGCTAATGGACTACAGATGATTGAAACTGAGGACGGAAAGATAAACAACGAGAACGGCATGCGCAGATCACAACATAAAACCTCTAAAACGGAACATGGCAAATTGTGGCACCGATCAAGCAGCATAAATACGTTTCCGAGTCATTCTTCTGGTAGGGTTCTTTCTCCTATTAGCCCTATTATTAAATTCTTCTTTCCTCCTATTAGCCATGCCATGAAATCATGCACAATAATGGTTAAAACACTAAACGATCGTGTTAAGTTTCGAGTTTGAATTTTGACCCAAGAAGTATCTCGCATTGCCTTAAGGCCTAAGAGCTGTAGCTTCCGTTTTGTTCGTTTCGTTGCTTCCATTCCTGTCACAAAGAAGCAAGACCAGGGTGGAAATGGTAGCTAATATGTTCCATACCCGTCTTCCAAAGTCGGTTCCCTGTAGGCCTGGAGATTTTTTTATTGATTTGCATTGGCCACGCAGGGCAAAATTTACGATCACAGTTAGTCGATTGAAAGCTAGATCGCCTTTTCTATTATAGGTCGAGGATCACTTTAAATTCTTTGCGATTTCATCATGTTTCTCATTTCAAAAAGGGGAGAATCGTTTCTTTTCTGGGGAGAGTTGTTGGTCACCACAAGATTGTTGAGAAGATGTGTTGAGAAGATTGAAAAAAAAAACATCAAATAGTGCACAATAATGACAAACACGCTTTCAATGCAACAAATGTATATTTTCATTATGTAGCGCAACTGTGCTGCAAAGCGTGTTTTCCTTCTCAATTTTTCCGTTTTATATTGGGATAAAACATTAATTACAATTTATACTTTCCAAGCATGGAAAAGGAAAACCACTCCCTTATTCCTATTTAACCCACCATCATCCCACTATTTGAAAATCCATTAAGCTTAACTATTGGTGCTAATGATCTGCTAAGAGAAATCACTTGCTTACGACTTTTCACAGCATGATGTCAACTTGATGGAGAAATGAAGGGTTCCGCAACAGTGAAAAGCGGATAGGAATGAAAATTATTAGCCATAACAAACAATCACCATGGTATTTGGTCGACGACCATCATCTCTATCTTTACCACACGGCAAGAGGAAAGAAAGCGATCGCACGAGGAGAGGAACGAAATGACGCAATCTATAGTGCATTAGCACATAGATGCAGTCAGACTAACAGTCTAACATTAATTAGTTGGTTGAGTGTGTGATTAATTTGACGGGTAGTATGGGTATAAATCAATGTGCAACTATGTTCAGTGATCGAACGAATCAAGTGCTTTTAATAGGAAATAAGTCAATTGATCTATTTCTTTATAAAAGTAATATAATATGTATAAAAAGTAATTAATGTTTCAGATCTTATGTGGTGTAGCTGGTAGCGTTGACGATCTCTCACAGTAGCGAAATTTCGCAAGTTTGTGTTTGGATAAGAAATTTAACTCTAAAATATCACACAAACCGGTGAACCGGTGAAGACATGAGCACCGGCAGGTTAGGTGGAACGTTACAGAAGTGAATGTAGTGTGTTTCTATCACAGAGAAGGCCATTCTGCATTTCCAAACGAGGGTGTGCGTCAAGTATGTTTTTTCTTTTGTTTTGCAAATCATCACCTGAGGTAAGAAATTGAAATAATTGTCTGAAGAATTCTTACGTCGATGTTGTTGTTTGGATTGGGTTTCGGAGTTTCAAAACAGTTGAAACATGATATATGTACAGTTTGGTACCCATTGAACTTGCCATTGAAAATGCACGTTCAAGCGCAAGGTTGCGATGTTTGCGACGATATTCTGCATGCTATTGCTGTACCCAAATTCACTGACACGCGAAACCCGTACGTGGTTTCCGTGTGCCGGCTGTGTTGACTGAATGTAAAGCCTTCGGAGTATGAGCCTTTCATTTGTGTCTTCTGTACGTGACACTTCCAAAAAGTTTTGACTAGGGTGAATCAACCAGTAGCACTTGAAAAATTGGTAGAATGCGTTGAGTTCAAACAAATAACTGTTTCAGCAGACAACTCTTTGCTCTATGCGCATTAAAAGACCAACGTAAGCAATCAATTCATCCTTGAAGCCAGTTGTAGAAGCTGCATATAGCACGTGATATGCAAAATTAATTAACCCAAAGTCAAAGCGATTTACAGAATCAATTTGTTATATAAGTGTAAATGCCTCGTCAAATGTATTACTTACTTATTTATCCGGCTTCGCGGTCTTGTCCTGCTGCAGGATTGCTCCAAACCGTTCACTGTCGAGTGCCTTCATTAGCCAATCAATTATCCCGGCATTTCTGGCGGACGCATCAACGCCTTCACTGCAGCTCAATTTTTGAGGGCGATTTTAAGAGGGTTTCGTCAGTAATGGGTAAAGTCCATGTCTCAAAAGCGTATGTGAGCATTGGAGCTAAATAAGTTATATATATAACTTATTGAGTATTGTATTGAGTGAGTATTGGAGCTATATAAGTTATTTCTGTAAGCTTCGTTTGTCGCGACAAGTATTTTGAGAGTAGAAGTTTCCTCAGATTGAAAAAAGACCGCTTGGCAGCCAGCACCCTAGCGCGTATCTCAACATCAATGTTAATAGGTGAAATTTTGGACAACTTCTAAAAAGCTTAAAAAGCTCACCTATTTGTACGCCACCTCTGTGTAAGTTAGGATTGATTTCTATCAACTTGGTTTTTGTCTTGTTAATCTCCAACCCGAGGTTTTCTGCCTCCTGCACAATCCTTTGGTAAGCATCCACTACGTAGGAGTCAAATGTATTACTGTTATCAAATATGAACAGACATTTTTAAATGTCATAAATCACGCTTTTCTTGCATCTAAAACTAAATCATTAAAGTTAACGATCATAAATTTACCGAATGGGTATAAAGATCCAGTATACCTTTAGCGCTTCAAACCAGCGCCATTTTTACACACATCCCCTTCTGCCATAAGACATTACGTCTGCAATACTGAGCAATCTTTAACTGATGATTTTAACTTTTCAAACTGATGAAATCTTTCGGACTTCGGTGAAGCTTTAATACCAACTGGCGTGAAAAATCAATCAAATTATAAAAACACTGAACGTTATCTGCGTGAACTTCCATCCCGATATTGGTACACATATGCAAGGAAGAAACTATCTTCGCTTGCATAAATGGTTAACGAAAGAGGTGAGAACCATTTCTCAAGAGAAAAGAATTAACTTAATGATGATATAATGATAGTGAACGTGTGTTTTCGCTTTCGAAGGAGTCATTTCCAAAAATCCTCATCAGTTTTGCCCTTTAAACTATCCGAATTTAAAATTAATGCTGCTATTTTAACAATTTAAGGTCTTGATGAGAAGAAAAATAATTTCATGAGATGCATTACGTTGCTAAAAAAAGTTATCCACTTATATCTATCCTCTCCTAATTATTTTTTGCAGTCGAAACATAAGTTCAAGAAATAATGCACTTTAGCAAGTAACGATTTACGTAATTATAGGCATTTTATCTCATCATGTTCGTCTTGAGTGTGGGTAGTGGAATGCTAAAGCACCCGATTCATTGGAAGCATGATGCTTAACATCTCTTCTCCACGACAGAAAATCTTTTATTAGTTATTATCCTTCTTTTATAACTCTTTTCGCGGTACAGTAACATTTAATGTCTTATAAATCGGTGACATAAACCCATTATCCCATCACTACGTAAGGCAACAAACACACGAAAAAAAGTTATTGGTGTGAACTGACATACAAAATATGAGCAAGTCCGGGCAAGCACGAGAACTATAATAAATGCTAAACTTAATGTACGATGTAATACAACATGGCAGACCCTAGCGGTTTGTTCCACATTTGTAAGCGAATGTTTGTTTTCGGACAGAACGAGCCGCCGTCCCGCACTGTAACGAAAACATATGAGTGACACATCCCGGGAGGATAGAAAACAAACCATGTTTTTGGCGGTTTCCCAGCGAGGGCTGTGAAAATATGTACCAGGTTATGGGTTTCAGCAACCAAAGAGGTGAATAAAACTAACGTTTTTTTTAACATTACCGGTTTCCAGAAATAATTCAGATGTGGTTGTTGGGGACAGGAACCAAACAAATTGAAGCATAACATGTAGCCGACTTGTCAGACTATGGTACTGAAGGTCATGACTGACAAATGGTGGATTTGTAATAATTTTGGTAGGGTGTCGATGGTTAAATTTTTGGTACAACATAACATACTTCAACTTTGTCATTACATTTTAAGAATCGTGTAGCTTAATGAATTTTTAATGTCTTGTCCAAAAAAATATTTTACAGGATTAAAAATTTTGGTTCAGCAAATTAAAACGATTTAAACAAATTAAACGATTGTTAAATATTTCACATTAAAGTTTTTCCCCATAGAATAGTTCTTACCTAAATAGTTACTGCCACAAATCAGACCACATGTTTCTGCAAAAAAGGAAAGTCAGAAATAATAAAGAAGTTGTGATTAGTGGGGTGCTTAAGTTCCGCTATAATTTGCATGATAAATCAACCTGTGACTCGAAAAGAGAATACTATATAAAACAATGTGTGAGTTTGGGAACCGTTGGGCGTTTTTTGAAATCGAATAAATCTTCAAATCTTAAAATTGGATGCATCATCCACGAGGTTGTTAAGACTTTGTTCGACTATGTTCTTTGTAATTTAGTTTTACGAACCGTATGTAGTCAGCACCCGCTTATAAGCCTATAATACAAATACAAATACAATAAGTAAGTAATTAATTATCAGTCTTTTCCCTTTAAAGGGCAGTTGTATAAAAAGCTTTTCTCCATTAATTTGATCATAAATAATTTGCATGTTCAGCAAAAGACTTATGACATTTCGTATATTAGCGTACGCGCTAGTAAAAATAAACGCGTTTGCGAATATCGCATAATGCACATCCGATGAAATGTTTGCAACAAGCTTTATAACGGATTGGATTCTTTATCTTTACATTATTATTTTTTGCAATGAAGAGGGATACCATTGTGTTTATTGCGCTTTCCGTGAGCGGTTTTAATAATCATCGCAATACTTTTGTGATATTTGACGTGAAATGTCACATACTTGGACATCCTTCCTTCTGCATGGAAAATACGCTTTCAGGAAGCAAGAGATTTGATCGTTTTTATAGAAGGGACAAAGCGAAGGAAACAATCGTAAAACCCAGTCAGATTGTAGTAAATGACCAAAAGGCGGATACATCCAGCCACCAGCTGTGAGAGTTATTCACTTGTCATAACATATTCTCAACTCCGGTTGTGGACGACCACAACCGTTGGTGTAAAGTCAACAATTGCACTGGTATTGATATTTATTTTATCGCAGTTCATACACTGCTTTATAAGAATACGCATCTCGTATGTGTGCCGGTGCAAACCAGCACCTCATTCGGTTCGGTTTCGAAACGGTTTTCCGGATATGCCGTAATTAGCGCACTCACTTCAGGCATACAACAATGCTGCGATCCGCGAAGATGGGATTGCCAACGTTTCTTTTACGTGATTGTGATTGCATTTCGTTGTAGTTTCAGCATGCGGTACAATGCTGCTTCATCAGTACATGACCTTCGCGAGATACTAGGAGGTAAACGTTGAAAGGTCAGAACGGCCCTATCGCATCTGTATTAACGATGAGATGCTTCGCTGTTTCGATACAAATCCTGAATGATGAAGCATTTACTGCAATTCAATGCTATATGGGATATTTATTTTTAGCACGTGCATGCTTCTGACACGAGAGTATGGACACACAACCAAACTGATAAAGCAATCGATAGGTAATGATTTCATTTCATATCGTGTTCACTTATTTTATTCTTTCTTTCTTTCTTTATATTCTTTCTTTATAGTTCTTTGTTGCCCCTTTTATATTTATTTCGTCAGTATTATTTTTTTCTTGATTCTTGATTCTGATATATTTTGTGATTTCTTAATTCATGGCATAATTATTATAAGATATCAATCGATATTATTTAGAAATTTACTTCAAACCAATTTTAATTTGGTATTGCAAAAAATAAAGTAACGTTGTCATGCATGCAAAGCAAGCTCAAATAATTCTTTATGTGTTGGGCTGTTTGCCAATTGTTTTCAGAACAATCAGAGCAGAAAATCAATCGTTCTTTGGCCGAGATCCATTCAAGAGTATTTCATCGCAAATGTTAACTTTTGGCAACACATTCCATTATTCTCCCTTATTTAAATCGAAACTAAAGGCATTTTATCTCAGCTTCAGAATGAGAAATAGGGATAAAATAAAGCAAAAACCATTTAAGGTGTTATTGATACAAAAAGCAACAATTAGTTCGTCATATTATCTATTATTCAACAATATGGTCGGGCTGTACCTCCTGATCACTAGCGAGATACAAATGTCCAGACCGTGACACGTTATAAACAGTGTCACTCATACGGAATTTTTTTTTTCTAGTTCATACATTAAATATAAAAAGGCTTATAGTTACTGTAGTTTGGGAAATAGGTATATAAGTTAACTACTTAAATGTTGGCATAAAGATATAGCCGTGCAACCGAAAAAAAAATCTAGTGTGCTTCCTATTATAACCTTACTCTTTATAAAAAAAATACCTAATACCTACTAAAAAATACCTACTTTAAAATTTACGTTCAATTCAAATACATCCAAATACATCAAATAAATAAATACATGGATACGTTATTATTTGTTGATTTTGTTAATGAATAATGCTTTTTCCATCATGTTTGACACATGAAAGGAAATACGTTGCCAAGAAAATGACCTGCTAACTGCCTAAGGTACCTGTAATTCATTCACAAACAGCAGAAGCACAACGGCAATAGTAGTTAAATTGGAAAAACGAACAAGATTTTAAAACGAACAAAATTGAACCACACATGACAGAGATGTTGCTATTTCGGTAGATCGTTTTTTTGTTCTTCATTTGATCCGTAAACTGACCAATAAACGGTAAGTGAATTTTGAAATTTCAACTGATCATCGCCAACTGGTTCTTAGAGGCTATGATACACTCACTCTGCTTGCTCATGAAGATTTACCGAAGACGGGTACCGCTGTATCGCTACCAGGTCAAAAACAAAAAAATGAATAAACTGTTAGAGTCTTCGTAGGTGTTCTCAGATGGATGTTTAGATGGTTAAAGAGTGACGAAACCCGATGATGATGTAAAAACGTCCTTCATTCCGTTTTGCCTTCCATCCGATTACTTCACCTAACTACCCAGAAAGACAACTACGCCTATCAGCAAAGCAAAACCTTTTTTTTGATAGGTTTTTAGCGAGAGATATAATTGAAGTAGTAGTCCCTGATTGTTAATAGTTCCCCGCTGCCATCTGGGCGATCCGGTATTTGTATTGGTAATGGCGCCGGTCTTAAAACAAAATGACTGGGGCAAAATCCCACTAATCCCCTTAAGCAGGACTGACTGTCTAGCTGCCGCATGTTAGAAATGTGTTATTCGCTAATATCATTCAATATTCATCAATCTAACATATGAATGATTGTTTATTCCATCTCCATTTATTAATTGGCTTTTTAATTTACGAAACCAAACTACAAATTACCAATTTACAAATCACTTTCATTTTTAAAGACGGACACGCAGAATACGGACGCGAAGAATGCAGATCGTCAAGAGTTCAAAATTTTACCCTGGTCATGGTCGAATCATCCTCTGGGATGCATTTTTGCACGGGTTTGCAAAATCAGTAGGGTCAATGGTACGAGTCTTGTTGAGAGTACGATCACAAAGGACGCACATTGATGTGATCAGGAAATTATACAGAGATGAAAAAAGCGTCTCTTCCGTGTATTCACGTGAGTGCAAAATGTTGACTGTAACAAGTAATCGAACGGTTCATGTCAGTACAGTAGAGATGGGAAATTTAATTCTTTGTAACGATTTAAATTCGAGTTAAAGAGTTGAAAAAAAATTAATCTTCCAGATTTCTAAAATTTCAATTAACCAACGGGTGGTGTGGGGGAAGGCGTGTGGGGGGAGGGGGAAGGCGGGAGAGGAGGGGGGTTTGATTTGCGGTAAAGGTCGCCATAGAGAATTAAATCATGAGATAATTCCCACAAGAGATAAATCACGATTTAAGTTGTAAGTTGAAGGTCGCCGTGAAGAATTCAATCTTAATTATTTTGAATGATTCAATTCATTGTGAATGAGTTAAACCGTTATAAAGACTCTTCTTCAAGATTAGAATTAACTCACTCCCTAGAAACATTCATATCTTTTATTAATTCTGCATCATTGTCCACATCACAACAGTATAGATGCTTCAAAGAGGAATAGGCTGCAATTTATCTTATCCAACAATTTTGTCCACAATTCTTTGGATAACCACGTCCGACAGAGTCAGCATTACAACGATAATAAAATTATTATCCGCATCTTTACAAACGGTAATGGTTGATGCTTCGAAGTGACACAAAACACACTTGTAATAATGGTGGTTAAATAAAATTGGAATATTATACTAAAGCAATTTTACAGTCAAACAAACTTTTGGTGGTGGTTAAATCTCAGAAATTTATTTGTATGCAATATGTGCAGATTATTGTACATACTTTATGTTATTACTTCCTGATACACGTTCTTTCAACTTGT
Organism: Anopheles marshallii; assembly: GCF_943734725.1. Lineage (NCBI taxonomy): Eukaryota > Metazoa > Arthropoda > Insecta > Diptera > Culicidae > Anopheles > Anopheles marshallii. The sequence continues at coordinate 92,107,040 of NC_071326.1, read as the reverse complement.
TTAAAAATGTTTGTTACTCTACTTAAAGATTGTTACTCTACTATTTTTTAACAGAAACAAAACAATAAAAAAAAGATTACAAGCAAACATCATCATTCTTATGCGTATTGCGATTATGAACAATTTATCTCGTTTGTGATGTTATTTGTTATTTGTTGTTAATTTATCCCATGCGTGGAGGGTGGTATGGCAAATGTGTGTTCTACATAAAAAGCCACATAGGACGGCTGGTACACGGTCCTTCTACTGCAAAGGGACAACGAACATTGAACAAATTCGGTCAGTTTTATTCCTGGATGAACACCTTGGGGATGGGGCAAAGAAGGATATTTAATTACAATTCAATTTATGTGCAATCGATTCAAACGTACAGAGAGTGGGCAAAATCAACGACCAAGTAATACAAAACTAGATAGCAAAGATTGGAGAAGCATGAGTTACTACGATTTTTAATTGTTCAATTTCATGACATCGGTGTGATATTGTGCTATCGAAAGGGTAAAATTGTGGAGGATAATACATGACGAAATGTGTACTGGTGAAGCAAGTTGATTAAATGTTAAATCCGTTTCTTAATACGATTTTATCTTCTGTTTAGAATCCCGCGGAAGAGTTGACGAGAATTGACAAGAGCAAAGCTGAATTGCCATTGAAAATGAGTGAAAACAGCAAATCATATATGAGAAATAGTGAACCTATTAGCTCTTATAAGAAGTGATTGTTCCATAGCAATATTCTTGAAACATAGACGAATGTTTGCTCAATTTGTATGAGTGGCAAAAATTCTCCAAAACAGTATTGAAACCTCTGAACTATAAAGCAGGTTAAATAGTAATATACCACCCAGGACACAACGACATTAAAAATATGTATTTATTGATTTTAGGAGGCGTCACTATAGCTCTAATAAACCTTGTCGTCCTTGTCTTGTTTTAACTTGTCATATGTGTATTATAAGGAGCCATACCAAGTTTTAATATTGCATAATTAAAAAAAACGAGACAACTGAATAAATCTGTTTTTTATTTCTATAAGATACATTCAGTACACAAACTTCAAAACCAACCAAAGTGAGGTGAGAAGAAATTCCTACAGCCAATAATCCATCGTGTCTTGTCCTGTATGTTCTTAATTATTTGACTAGGGTTGAGTTTGTGTTTCGGTGTCGTCGTCGGGAATTGCACGTTAATTAAAAATTTAAATGAAAGTCGAATAAAATTATAATTTTCCGACCACTACACTTTCCCACTCGAATATATTTGTTGGCGGTTGGTTGCCGTAATATCTGGATGGTGGCTGATTATATATCAACCATTTTTGATGGAAGCTGATCGACGTAGTAAGAGATAATACTGATTTGTGTATCATGTGTTTGGGTTCCCATGCGCATTATATCTAGTTGGAGCAAGCGAGTGTCCTGTAGAATGAAAACCGAATAGAGCCAGGATATGTGAATTGTGTGCTATTGGTTACACAAGGTGGGCAAAGTAAGGCTGTAACCAGCACAGGTTCACAGGCAAAAGTTGAGTTTTGTCTGTATGGATCCTCAATGGTATTTATCGCTGTGCACACATTATATTTTTTTTTACAGCAGCACTAAATAGAAATAAAACGTAACACAGTAGTTACTATCTAACAAGGTATGACTGTATAGTGAATTGTACTACAGAAACTGACTAGTTTATTATTATTGAAAGTTACATGCAACTCAAACAAGTTAAAATTCAACTTCAAGCTATCTTTAAACTATCAGACATTATCTATATTTCGCCCTTAAAAACTCAAGATTGATTATCTATTGTACTCCTTTCAAGGCGATCTAGAACATACCAACGAATAACGAAATTCTTTCTGAAAATCAATCCTGTGGTGAGAATACGCAAAGTTATAGTCTATTCACAAAGCTCATAAGTGATTAACTTCAACTTTCAAAGAAGCTACGAACCACGCCACAGATATACTAGGTGAACGGACCTACTATATCTGTGGCATGGTTCGTTGAGCCTTGCAAAGTACAGATAGCGCGTACGTACTACGTACGTACGTACGTACAGATAGCGCGTACTCCCAAGCGTATTCAATGTAGTCAACAAACGTTACAAAACGGTTGTGCCAATGGACACAACCTATAATGGTACCAAAGACAGCCCCCTGAAAGTCTAGAATGCTTCCGAACCAGACCGGATCATTGCTGGCGAACATTTCATGCAATCGGTGCCAAAGCCGCCAGCATCGATCGGCGTAAAATGTGTAAATTTATGTAGATTAGGGAACATTCGTAGCATGATGACGGCGGCTTGCGGGCTTGTCTTGTTTAAGTGTCTTGTTTTAACTTCAACATCAACATTCGGCGAGGCATGAAGACTATGGCAGCCCTTCAACTAGCGAGTAACTTGCTCACGGTGCTACTACAAATTGATAACCCAAGTGTTTTGTTTCATTTATTTATTTACTTTTTCTCATTGCCGTCCACTAGATCTCTAGTTTTGTCAAGCAGGTTTCTATTTCTGTTCCATTTGGCGCCATTGAACGTGAGTTGAAGCAGGTGTTGTTTGGCGAACCGCCATACTTCCGCCATACGCCATACTACGAGGCACTTGAGCGTAACCGTTTCAGTGTACCAGAACCAAAGTTCATCCGGTGCCGTGACGTGTATGATAATACTGATGGTTGGACCAGTTCTCGCGTAAAAAAGGATTTTATCATTGGTTCATACTTTACCGCTGTACGCCGTTGTTTTGTTAAGTTTGCGATTCCACAATACTGTACTGCTCTTATCAAAGTTGTTGTGCAGATGCCTTTCCATCCTCCTTTGTGCAATTATTTAGCAGCCCAACATTCTCTTAATGAAAGATAAGAAAATGTGCACAACAACAACGATGTGTTTCGCATTGCTCATTGCCATGCGTTGGATATTTTACATAACGAGGTATGAGTATGTACATTAATGAAAACTATTTTCTTGAAGGGGATTCAAAGGGGAATTGAAGTTCAATAATTATTTTCTTCGCTACAACGGCCATGCTGTATCGACTTATATTTTCATGAGTATATAGTATATAAAAAGAAACGAAGAAACGGTCCAAATCACTGCTGGCCGTGGCTAAATAATATTATAATAATAACATAATAACAAATCGGCGCTGCTAAATAATACACCACCAGGCCCGTGCTAAAGTTCAATAGTTGAAACACAGAATAATTACATGCATTAAGTGAATCAATTCAAAACAGAAACATAAAAGATAACAAACATTTATTTAGAAAAAAGATATAATGCTAATATGTACTGTTGTAATAGAAGAATTGGTATCTGTTCCTGCATTTTATGAGATTATCGGACATTAAGGATATTGTTGGAAACAGACTTTCTCTTACTTAAATCCTCTCTCTTCTTTCCCCAATCACCTCACTGGTGTGCTTTAACCTCAAAGCGAGCTGTGCATTCGACGATGATGTTATCCGTCTCAAGGGAGATTGCTGCAAACAGGCGTACATTGCTGTGGGCGATACCAGATATTGAAAGTGAGCATATCGCACAATTACACTTTATTACTTCACCACCTCTCAGCGTAAATGTTCTAGATTTAGCTCTCCTTCAACTGGTCTTTAAACGCAGTTTTATTTGAAAACTTTAATGTGTTTTTTTGAAAATGTATACACCAAACGATTATGTACTGTTCTGGCAGTGTATATACTCTGCTTCAAATAAAGCTATTGTTTAACACAGCGAAAGAACTAAATTTAAATAAAGATACTTTAAACCAGTTATGGAATGTTCTTAAAAATGTTATCCTATTGTTATATTTTTCTCACCAGTATTCATTTGAACTACAGCAAAGCAACAAAACCCAGCAAAAACATATTTGAAAAATAACGCTGCAAGAGATAAAACCATGGGAACCAGACGAATGGTGGTTGAGAGACACTTATATCTTCATTACATTTCGGTAGAGTGTAAATAATTCATCCTAAGTGACCAGGCTATTTACTTCCTGCTTTTTGCCGGGATGGAGAGGAATCGAGCATAAATGAAGAATCCCCTCTTTTTTTGCCCATTCTCAGAAAACCGACGTCATGGGGTGCTCTCTCGTGGTTCTTGTGTTGTGCTTCATCATCCAAGCAAAAGTCACACCACGAGATAAAAGGAACAACACATTTTTTGCGAGATCCTCCCCAAGAGAAGTGTAAAAATGTAACCCGCAAGTTACCGAGGGTTGCTGGTCGTAATCGTAATGTTCAAATCATAAAACAACGACACACCACACCAGTAGCACCAGTTAAACATTCCAGTTCAGATCGTGGAATACACCTTCTATCCACAGGACAGTGGTTTTTGTTGTCTACTGGAGCACAAATTATTCCTCAATTGTGCCATGTTTCTGTGTGAGTATGAGTGGGTGAGTATGTATGCGTATGTGTTAGAGCCGGCAGAGTAAAAATGGCATGTTTCTACTACTTGACAAACGGTATCTTAGCTGGTTGTTCATAGTTGTGCCAGCTTTTAAAATCTGCCGACATTCCTAGATAATCTTCGGTGCCGAGAATGCCTGATCTTGGTGTGTAGATGAATAGGAAGCAGTTCAAGACGTCGAAAGACCCCTTGGGAAGCATAGTTAGGAGTACCCAGCTGCACAAAGAAGCGCAAATGCACTTTTCATGTTTTTCTAAAGTTTACACCGCTCCATCGCCTCGTGCGTATGTCTCCATTTTCTGCCTCGAACTTCATCAGATAGAAAATGGAAAGCTGCAAACAATATTTCCATCATTCTGAAACACCCGCGCCTCGCGCGTTCATCAGTGCTCGGGGACATTGCTTGCTAAATAGTTCTAGTTTTTGCGTTTGCCTTGAGTTCATCTAACCATCTCGGTATCTCCAACAAAAAGACGAGCAAAATGATTCTGATCGATTCATTTATTTCCTCATTCCAGAAACGATATCCATGGCCAGCTAGGTTGACACGACGCAATTACGGGTGGACTCGTTGGAGTTTCTCCCTGGTGGTTCCTTGTGCTGAATCTGTTTAGTAGAAATTGAACGATGGAATGAGTGCCGTCAGCAATAACAAAAACGAAAAGCAAAAATATGTAGTTCGTTAGTAATGGTTTGCAGAACCGTGCTGATTCATTTAAAGATTGTATAAGTTATTGTATAACCTCTATTTTCAAAATTTTCAAATTTACGTATTGTTGCTTGTAAAATAATACTACTTGGAGGGTTTTATGTTTTTTTGATGATGATTGTAATAAACTTCTACGATTTCAATGGCTGGGTGAATGACGTTCCTTTTGTGATGCAAATTAGCACAATAACAAGAGCTTTAACTGTGTCTTGTATGCTCTCTTTCTTACCCTATCTTTTGGATTGTGCGTGTCATAAATCGGTTTAATAAAAATCAGCAAAAACTACGATTTTGCGAAAAAACAACAATCATATTTAATCGCTTCGTTTGAACACGTTACTTTTTGCACATTTTTGCGATGTTGAATGAAAGTGATTTTGCGTGATGTGCGTTTATGGATCAGACGTTTGTCAACAATTGCGAAACTGTTTTATGAAAGAAGAAAAAGATGTTTTGGAAGAAATTGACGTGAATATATTCCAATATTTGTTTACAATAGTATACGCTTTAGTTTGCACTTGGGTTTCCGCTGCTGGTTCCCATAATCGATTTTGACAGATCGAACGGACACTCACAGCACTGAAAGCATTTGCGTTTGAGTTTGCAATCAAGTTAGCTTTCCGCCATAACCCACAGTTATCTAGTAGTTGAAAAATGTGTTAGCTTTTAGTTTGCTACCTACGTAAAGTTATTCATTATTAACTGTAATGGGAGTGCAAACCTAGGTCGAAAAATCCTATAATCAAATGATTGATTGATTTTGCAATTGATCACTGATATACTATGATATTGACAATTGCAATCTTATTTTTATTTACGTATACGAATATATTATTTTTATTTATTCCAATCTTAATTATGAAAATCGTGGAAATAAAATCTCTAGGTAACCTTTACTTATAACAGTAGTTCCCTACGACTTCTCTTTTTCACTGAGAAGATTCCATTAATCAAGGAACATCCACTGAATAGTAAGCTACATGAAAGCCTGTTTTAATGACATTTAACCAGTGGGAGAGACGTGGTAAGTTAGGAAGGATGGAAAGCTAGCTGTGCGGCCTTTGCATCAAAGAAGAGAAGATGATCAGCTAATACTATATACTTACTTAATTCGCTTGAAGTGTGTCTGGTAGTGTTTGTTATTAGAAATAGCGAAATCCTTCACAGAGATAACATAGATACAAAATAATCTTCAAGAATATATCAATGAAGTAGGTACAATTTAGTTAAAACATGTACCGTCAAATATATCGTCAAGGTGTTTAAATTATGCAACACGACAAAAATTTAGTTGCAATTTTTTTTTTATTTCGTTAGGATTCGCTATAAAAAAAACATCTAACTAAGACTTCAATGCCAAAAAATCATTATTATAAGTTTTCCCTAACAGGTATTTGTTTCAAAGTACTTAACTGCTTTTACTTGTCTGTAAAATAATTTTATTTAATATTTCACGACAATCTGAGAACTGTTCAAATCTCAATGCCATGACTTCAATGTCAAAAAATCATTATTATAAGTTTTCCCTAACAGGTATTTGTTTCAAAGTACTTAACTGCTTTTACTTGTCTGTAAAATAATTTTATTTAATATTTCACGACAATCTGAGAACTGTTCAAATCATGACTTAAAAACGCATATAGTAAAACCTATGATTGAAGCAAGAATCTTTTCTTCATTAACTGTTAGTTGATTCAAACATACGAGTAATGAATGAATCTGATTTCTATGGCAGAAGTAATGAATGTAACTAGTTTCTATGCTTAACTACGAAAACAATTAACATACATAACTCCCGTAATAAAAAAAGCTTTTACATATTTTCGTTTCGTTCTCTTTCTTCTATCAATTTGCAAACATATAACGAAATGAGCTCAACGTTGGGGTCTACGTCAGCGATCGGGTAATGATCGACGGAAGTCAACCTCAAACGAGCGTTCTATTCGACCTCTACTCAACAACCATGCAGCTGATGTTTGCTTACAAAATGTAAACAACTAATGTCGTTGTGGCACTCTTTCTCCACTAAGTCATTGCTACGAATGCACTGCTGCATATCGAGTATCGCACTAATACTTGTAGCAAGGAAATGCAAAAGTAGAGCCACATGCACATCAATAACAGATATATACATATGAAAAACCCTAACAAATGTGCATAAAATCCATATATCCAGGCTTTTTCTCTTTTTTGACATAACAACCATCTCTGTCATAGAATAAATTAACAAGCATAGTAATCCAATAATACTATACATGTTAAGTAATTAAGACTATGCTATATATTAAGAAAATGAATCTATGACATCGCAATCTATCTAATGTCCTGTATCTTTTCAATTGATGCGTCACTATAGAAACAAAACTTCCTGATGTGATGAAATAATGTGAACCCATAATCCACCTGTTATTTCGATCTATTTCTCTTTTGATTCTCGAATCTTAAGCTGCTACAAGGTTTCGCATTTCGCTTCTAGAAGAGATTGTCGAGTTTTCGGTTTCAGAGTTTTATAGTGGGCAGCTGTGTCTGTCTTGTCTCGCAAATATCGAAAGGGGCCCGGCAGTGAGCACTGAGATTTATTTTCGATATCAGCCTGTTAAATGTTAACCTGTTTTCAAACAAGTTTGAGGTGGATTCCCAGCCTGCGAGCCAAACGAACGACAAATAAACAGAATTCTTTCTCAACGCTCGCAGCAACCTTATATTTTTGAGGTAAGGGGTATATTTGTGTGGTTTTAGGTGTATTAACGATCGAAAATAAGATCAATTCACCTTCTCTGAATGTCAGCGCATGGAACCGAATATTATTCGACGTGTAGCAAATATTTTATACAATTTGGTAAGGTAAAGCGACAATAGCGAAGGACAGAAGTTGTAGTCTGCGAACTACAGAGGCAAAGAGAGCGAAAGAAAAATAGGCATAAAACAGTAGTTAAATAATAATGTCTCTTAGAAAAGGATTGTTTTTTGTAAGCAGGGGGACTAAGTTCCGAGGTTAAATTGCAAGTGCAAGCTTGCAAACACTGTGTCCACAACCAACAACGACACACGAATGTACTTCTTGTATCGTATCATTGCGAGGGTTGTCTTTCTGTTCTTATTCAATTCTCTCTACTGGGGAACGTAAAAATGAACACATTACTTCACAAAGCGCAAAATGCATCACCTTCTTAGTGGTTCGAATGAATGCTATAATTTAATGGTATTTCTTTCTGCTTTGCGTCGATTTGCCGACTGTTGACAAGTACAGTCTGAGTACGCACGACCAGATTAATTCAATCATTTAATTTTGTAACTGCAGTTAGACTTGAAATTATAAAGCCTAGATTACTGTTTAGCTTAAACTTCTGTGATTCTAATAAAATACCATATCTTCATCAATTTCCTTTTATGTGATCCGCATTAGATTATTCGTTTTTTTATAAATCTTCTAACTTAATTTATTATTTATTTATTTTGTTTATATTATTTCAAGTATTATGGTCTGTGCCGTATTGTCGAACGAGGTCTTGGCTGGGGTTTACAAACATTTAATTCATTGGTAGGCATTTCCTCCTACCAAACTGCCTTATCCCGGGCAAACTCGGTTTTTAGTGTTCTTCTTTATGTTGGTCGGGGTCCAGTCCATTCGATTGTTGTCGTTTCTTTGGGGTCTTGTCTGAAGTCGTCTCACCTTTCATGTTTGTTATGCCTCTATGCGCTACGTGCAGCACTACTTACATAAATACAAACAGACGATACAACACTTACTACATGGAAGACTAAGGAGAAAGAATGGTAGACATTTACACATTTAAGCCGTATTCGCTGGCGAATCTACAAATAATTTCATGTACGGCAGGTCTCTTGACACCAGAATGTCCCTTATTGGAATATTTGGTTCCCTGTTATTTGCCGCAACAACCGTCAGTAGTGAGCTTCTGGCATCGGCGAAGTCTAATTTACTTTATTACATTTTATTACAATTTTATTACAGTAAATGGCATGAGCTTTATGCACGAGCACATTGTAATAAAATACACTATCATGTAAAAATATATTTTCCTTAATACCTTATTAATGACCTTATCTGACCGATAAAAATGAAAATGACAACAGTTATTAAAGTTGAAAATGAACCCTTAGGTCCAAATTTTAGCAGGCCTTCGCATGATAGTCCGTTCCATACCATCTTAATTAGGATGATCTCTTGAGGTAATTTACGCGCCCAAAAAAGATAGATACATCTTGTCTTAAATTTACGTACTAAAATATACTTATCTCAAATAAAACTGTATCACGAGCCGGCCAGGATATTATGACCAGGCCTTACTATACCCTCTTGTACCCGAAGCAGTCAAATATTATGATTAACTGTCTCACTTTCCATTCTTGGTGTAACGACCTTCATGTTACACATGGAAGTTATTTTACAAGGTCATGTGCCTGCCATTTCTGGTTTACTAGATTTATTTTACCACGTAGCCGGATAGTCAGTCCTTGTTACGGAGGACTGGTCCGGAAGGGATTTTGGTCCAGTCCGTTCGTGTGGAGACCGGCGCCGCTACCACAATGCCACCGGGCCGTCCCCGGTCGATTACCGACTATGGTTCCTAAATATTTTTTTTTAACATATTATGCGTAATCAGCACGCTAAAAATTATGCCTTACCGGATATAGTAGCACCCAATGATATTAACGAAATGAACTCAACGTTGGGGTCTACGTCAACGATCGGGTAATGATCGACGGAAGTCAACCTCAAACGAGCGCTTCTATTGCGCTTCTAAGCAATAAGCACTTCTATTTCAACTACGCCCGAAGCCGGAACCGGACCAACCGAAGCGAAAAACCATCACTAATAACTCATCGTGTCATCTTGCATCCGTCATTAAACAGTTAGCCCTGTTGTGCGGACCTTTATCTACGACCGATGCATGTAGCAAAACAGCGAACTGGACCAAATGCAGTGAAAATTTCATTCGATCCCAGTTGTCTCCACCATCCAGCGAAGGGAGAGAAAGAAAGATCATAAATAATTATTTTTGAAGCTCACCTCCTATCCCACCTATACACTGGGATCTGCAAAACGAATGGTAACCAACGTATCAATCGTCATCTTTCAGCGATATCGCAAGCTGCGAAATGTGCAGCACCCATCGTCAGTTGTCCATGTGACAGCCCTTTCAGTGTCCCATGGTAAAACAACGCAATGAATCTAGATAAATAGTTGTTTCTTTTATTTTTTCTTGCGCTTCTAAATTGCGGTATCATGAATAAATCGATCTAAAATTAAGCCATAAAAATCAACGAATTTCTTCCATATCATTGTTTGATATGGAGTTATTAAGTACGTGGGATAGAAAGCGTAACAGGTTTGGCAAAAATAATCCTTTCGTCGCGCATCGTTGCGTCTCGCAATTTGTACAGGTTGTCTTTAAATTATGTAAAAACTAGATTGAAAACATCTTTAAAATTATTCCATTCAAAACAGTGCCGTAATCAGTAATTTGCACATGATTTGAGGTGACGAATCAAGTTTTTTCGTTTATATTCCAATCAATGGATCAATGTATAATCAATGGAAATGTGGTAGAACAACTAAGATTTGGATTACGTAGAAGGTTTTACAGTAGTCATTCTGGGTTTAAAAGGTTTTAAAGATGTGGTGCTACTCTGTCGTGCAACAAGTGCAGAAAAATTATAAATACTAATACTTTTTTTTAATACTTTTTTAATTCAAGAATTCTTTCACGCATGTTTTCTCTAACTAGGGGTATACGTATACTATATCGGTGATGTGAAAAAAACCTTTGCAAAAATTGGCAGTGAAAATATGTAACACCAAGGAAGCACACACCCTAATAGGGCAAGGTGAAAGCTAATTTGGAATGCAATCTACAGAAAAGGTTAAAATGGAAGAGGAAACAAAACGCATAAGAAAAAGGAACGCGCAGAAGTGTTTTGATCGCAGTTCGGCGGATCCCAATTTGACTCTCGCCCGGTGGGGCACATTTCATTTGGCTGATTGATGCACCACGACCTGATTTCGAGGCGCCTGAGAATTGGGTCGGTTAGTGTGATTGAGGTGTGCTATATTAACGATGTTGATGATGTCCCTTGGCGTAATTTGGTCTTTTGGAGATTCTTTTTTAGGATATGCGTTTTTTTTATTTAAGTCGCTTTTTTTGAATGCGTCATTGAATTAGCACCGAATTATGAATAATATAAAAGCGGATGCTCTCATTCATAGATGCTCATAGAATGGATGACGTATTTTTATTTTTACGGATAACTGGCAGCCTTAGTGTATGATTTAATAATTGAATCTTACAACTCATGAGCCATATGTTTACCTTGCGTCAAGTGCGTAAAACATTGAAATTTCATTTCTTACAAGAGATAAACTTTTCATACACCAGTGTAAACCTCATTTACCACAATAACTAAAAGATAGTTATGAAATGCCAGACCTATCGTAAGTGTTTTTTTCCTCAATTGTATTTTATTAAGAGAATTACAGATTAGTTTATTCCCCAGACGGCCATTAGTTTATAATGCACAAGCAGATGTGTAATCGCTAATTTTTTCGTTGCGTTTGTCCTGGAAGTTATTTTTAACCCATTTGCTTAATTTTGGTTGGTTGTAATGACCTTTCCAATTGACTACCTTACGAATAATTTCCATTTTTAAAGCATTCCCCATTATAACAACATCACTTTTTTTAGTATCGCAGCCAAAATCACGACAAACCAGCAACCAATCATTTTTTACCAGCTTGTGTTTTGTTCCCTTTTCCCACTGTACGATGAAAAACTGACCAAATGTATATTATCTGCGTATGTCATGCGTTTCGCAATGCGTTTGGTGACCGTCTGGAACATATGCACGGTCTGATTAAATAGAGTAAGAGACAGAAAAAAAAACAATTCAACCTTGCCGGCCGTGCCGAATCGCACCACACTTGTAACCTGATAGCCGTGGATATAACACGGAATTCGTTTACGACTTCGCTTGGAGAACGAGTGATTGGTATGATAAAAAATGTGGAATTGTTAGCCAAAGTCAGTGAAGAATTGTGAAAAGAGAAACGCAAACGATGAATGAATTTTTTTGGCGTTATCAGCACTCTAGTTAAATGATTTTATAATTGTAATTGATTTTATTCAAAAGAAAAGAAATATTTCATTCAAAATTTAAAACAATAAGCGTAAATAAAACAAAAAAAACTTATATCGTAATGATACTTTAGAAAAAATAGATTTAACTCGTCAAAGCTTTAAATATCAACCAAAGAAGTCTATGCATCTGCTTACCTTTGTTAGGAGTCTTTTACATGTTGAAACATAATTTGGAAGACAAACGCAGATATGTTGAATATTCCATACAAGAATCTGTGGCAAAAAAATAAAATAAATACAAAGTTAGAAGAAAAAGACTTCATAACTAAAGGTGAAGGTTTAATTTAACTTTTCTCCTTATTCATCGTCGTTGCTTACAACTAATCTTTCTCGATTCGGTTATAGCACAGTTGCATCATCCATCACGGTGACAAACAACAGCACCGTGCAAACATTGAGGTCATTATCGTAAATCGTACCAGCACTCAAAAAATAAAAACTACGACACTTTTAAATTTAACTTTACCGACGACGGTACACCCTAACGGTCCTCTGAATGGAATAATTTTGCACTACCGCGAAAGACGAAGTGGCTAAAGTAGGTGTAACGTACTCAAACATAAAAGAGAAATTATTTTGCATGTTCTAAACCATTCTGTAAGCGCAGAAGGTTATTAGACACCGATCTGCCTCCGAGCGTTGGTGTTTTAACGTCGTAAAAAACATTAATTTTACGGAAGTGGTAGAGCAAAGTGTAAATACGAACTATTTCAGATGTCGATCCCTCGCCACACCGATGAAGCGAGGCAGGGAAACCCCAACAGAGGACACCCCGCACTTGCAATTCGATACTTCCGCAGCAGGAACGTATGTGCTCTGCATGGAAAACTACTCACGGGCAACACCCAGGCTCTAAATTTCATAGCAATAAAGACACATAAAATCAGCAGAAGTCTAAAAATACAATTCGATTCTGGATCATGCTGAAAGGCGGTTGATTGAACTTTCAAATGATTCACGCATAGGTCGTAAAAGTATTGTTGCTAAAAGGATCGAATTTTCATCTGATGATAAAAACATATAATTATAATGCAACATCATCACCATCATTATCAACACCTTTAACGAGACTTTATAAACTGCAATAGAATAAACACTACAGGTTGGCAGCAGGGCTGCGTTGACAGGTCAACGCATAACGTGAAGCGAACCGCTCTCTTTGTGCCTAACCTTTGTCGTGTACGCATGTGCGTTCTTTTCTTTCTACATAATTATATGTTTATATAAAACATATATAACATATGCATAATTTATCTGGTAATGCAAATAAATTATTTTAGTTTTTTACAACATTTTAACGAAATCAACATTAATATGGCAATGCGAATATGCTAAAGTGTGCATGTGATTTGCTTAATCATCAACTACTACATCAATAATTCATTGCGATTTTTGGGCCTCATCAAGATCTGAAAGTGTAACTGTTTCATTTGTTCTAACGGTCCCTCCATAGCAGAAACAAGGAAGCGACGGAAAAAGCCGACTATTTATTCTAAGCCACTTTGAAACAGTTACACAGTGGGTTTGCATTTGATTCTTCTTCGTTCACTTCCCTTCCATCCAATCCTCATCGTTCGCGTAAGATGATGGGTTGCGAAATTACATACATCAACCTTATGTTTGTATGTGTGCTTGCGATTAGGTCACTCATAATCCTTCGAACGGCAGTATAATGTTGGGGAGAACACATTAACCACTTCATAGCATCCATGTTGATCACTTTTAATCAAGATGGTTCTCGATGCGACTCAACCCTGAAGGCACACCATCTCAGAGAATTCCACGTTCTGCATTCCATTCCAGTTTTGTTTTGCTTCCTGTCTGTCTATTTTCAAATTCATACTACTTCTCCATTGCTTTTCGTATGTTCGCCTCATAATCAACTGTTTTATAGTGGCACAAAAATCGATCGAAATACGAACAAATTACAAACAAAAATTACGAACAAATCTCAGTGACAGATTCGTATATTCGTTGACTTTTCGTCGGCGGTCTCTTAATTCTGGTTCTCATGTACCGGCACTTATTGTTTCTCCTCGTGACTGCAGTAACTGTACTGGATGGACATGAGCTGGAAGGAAGGTGTGTGTCTGTTCGTTTTAACTATACAACAGCTTTGAAACCCGAACTCCGTTAAAGAAACTGTTAGGGAAATGGTAGAGCCAGGTATCATGTAACAGGTATGTTCCCGATCACCTAAATGCTTCTGGATAGGGTGATCTACAATGGATCGCAAACTGGCATCCATGTCTGGTGCACCTGGCGTGACACAAGCGTCAATCATTTTTACGCAATTTCAAGTAGTGAAATGAAGGGGTCTCTGGCCTCCGGCCTATGATTATGTCGTCGTTACTGTATCGAAAGGAGCCCTTGGAAGATCCGAGTATTTTTTGTGGAGTTGAAACGAAATGAAGGATTGAAGCGAACTCATTAGTTATACGGCTCCCTACGACGACTTCCACAAGAAGTTCGAGGGAACTTGCATGTCAATGATCTCCGCATCACGATGAACTTGGTTGACCGTACCGTTACCTTCCTCTTTCTTTCTTCACCAATTTCACACCGGTCACTGGAGACAAAAGAGTGTAACAAAATAGCATGAGGTAGGGTACGGTACCAAATCGATCCGGGCACTCTCATTCATCCGCACCGATAAATCACGCACCGCGCTACACTGCTAATGTGCGCGAGTTGAAAAAAATATTGGAACGTAGGTTCATAAACATCACAGATAACCTCATAACCGGCGCTGATGACCTCAAAGGGAATGGCGCGAAAGTGGCAACTCATTGGCAACTGGTCTAGCATACTAGTATTGAAAAACATAAGCTACGCAATCGCGCAATGCGTTTTCCTTCTCGGAACATGATCTTCGAGATGATGATATGAGATGAAAGCAAACTATTACAACAAATCGAGTTTGAACGCTCTTGACTTACTTGTAATTAATAACCATTTCCAATCGAACGAAACATGTTGTGCAGACATATTTCGTGATTGTATTATTCGATCGTATAGGACGAACTTTAGGAGATATTCGCAAGCGCAAATTGGTTCAAAAGCTCTTTCTTTTTTCACGTTACCGCACCCTTAATCAAGGGCAAAGGCTACGCTCTAATGGAATAGTTAGGTATAATGAAATCAATTCAAGTTTACGTTTTTGACAGGTTAGATCGATTGGATAATCATTAAAGCGCTAGCAAGTGATCGCATATGTGTACTTATCGACAAAGCTACCTCGCCTTACAACTTTCCTTGTCATTTTTTACATGTCACTTTTTTTCAAATGTTCTTTTATAAGATATTCAACCTCCCTTTGAACTTGGCGCACTTGAAATTGAAAAAAAATACACACACAATGCATCAGCCTACTTCCCCTTCAGTCAGAGATTATAGGTGCGTTAATGGCGAATTGGAAAAGTCATTTGTATTAAATTAGTCTTGCGGTTGGATGAGCTTGATCGCATGGACAAAGCTTATTGTCTTCACTTTTCAATACGTCCGAATGCATTGAATGCCCATCGCAGAGCGATTAAGATGCTTCATATTGGATTTAGTTATCATATGACGATTAACAAAATGAAAACAGTCCTTGTAAAGTTCTGGGTATAGGGGATTGATCTGTATGTAATTTTGAACCGGTCCTGTCGTTTGAAATTTGACCAGCTACCAGTTACACCACCGGATTTCACATTGCGGAATAGGCAATTTGTACTCTCTGCAACATTGTTGGCGTATTTTTTCCCGCTATGGGCATATTGCATGCATTGCCATGAAATGTTTGGAGCTATCATGTCATGCTAAAACCATGTCATAATAATAACACCCATATTTAGTATATATTATTATAATAGAACAGTAACAATTTCCACAACCGTGAGGTTTGAGGAGCAAAAGAAAAATACATGTTTGATTTTAAAATATAACTCTATTGATGTCTTTGCCTACATCAATTGACACATTCACGAAAAATAGGATGTGTAATCCAACACTTTCCACTGAAATCGACGCAGATCACAACACCTCTTCGTAATCTAACATTTGAACGTGACATCACCTTGGCGACAAATGCATCGATGCAAAAAACGATGCGTCTGGGAAGCAGAGCGGTCTGTCTGCTATATCAAGTAACTGGTTCCGTACGTAACCGACATTCCTAAAGTGGGATTAATGCCAAACTGCGGATCACATTACACGACATACAAAATCTCGGGCATATATTTCTACTCATAAAAGAAAATTCTCGCTGTTTGTTTGGTTTCTCTTAGGTTTCTCATTCTTTTCGCATTGTAGCCCACTCATGTACGAATAATGAATTAACGTTTGCAAATCTTGACACTGTCCCCATACTCCCTTGCATGCTTCTCGACACACGTTACATGTCACATATACACACAAAACTGATATAAAATTGCAATCGTGAGAAACATTGACCGAGAAATCGAGTACAATGCCGGTCTATACAATACTGCTCGCTATATGCCAAAGCTAATTTAAAAAAAAAAACTGAAAAAGAAGTATCCACGTGATCTTCTCCCCATCTGCACGCAGAAGAATCATCAATCCTAGCAACAAGAATCCAACATAGGGTCGAACGGTACGGGTCTAACGGTAAAACCCGGTGTTCTAATGCATGGTAAACTTCGCCTACTCCTCATCTTTCCTCTCGTAACGTGTGTCGCGTTGAAAAAGTGAGAAAATAAAGCACTTAACAATCGTAACGAAATCTTGCCCTTAATATCGCGCACACTAACAGAAGTGGCAGTCTCTGCTTAGTTCCATTTTGGGATGATCTTCATCGGTGCATTAGTCTTCACCGCCAACAGCGATCACCAGAGCATAACAACAGAACGAGAAGCGATCAGGAGAAAAGCAAATTACGACTTGACAGGCGCAAAGATCGTCTAGTAAGGGAAATCTGTCGACGGCCCTGTATGCCCTTTTATACGACACTCTTTGGGACGTTATTAACCTGGGAAAAGGTTCAAGGAGATAACCAATTTTAATTCCATTGGAACGGGCGATGATTCAGATGCTTAAGAAGTCATTACACTTTTGAAATTTTGGACGTGCTGTGAAGAATCGTGTGGGGAGTAAAGCTGAATTATATTTCATTTGCAGTGGCACTTAAGCGGGTTTATTAAAAATGATGAAACTTATACAAGCATCCTCATACAAATGGGATTGATTTCCTTTCTTCGATTTAACATTTGAGCGACTCTTACTCAATTGATAAAATGTCTAAATTCTACCTCATTGCACTATGTCATTTACATTATATTGGCCCATGTTGATTCTATAATGTGTCTTTTATTTTTCGTAAAATTCGTTCAACTTTGGGAGCAGTTCCTTTGCTTCATATCGTACATACTGCATGTAAAGGTAAAATTCCAAAGGTAAAATAGGTAAAAATTAAACTCACATCACAACACATATCAAGAAGCAGTCCATTCCGCATGTTTTGATCTGGACAAAAACGAAACACCCCGTGATAAAGGCCCTTTGCCGCAGAATGTTTACCAAAAAGCCTAAAAGGAAATGCGACAAAACAACAATAAAGAAAAAAAAACATGCCCTAAGTGAAAGCAAATGCCCGATTATCTACCTGCTGTCGAAAAAGTACCGCCGTCCAAAAACATCTCCGGTGCATAAAATTCAAACCATCAGTTTCGGTGGTTTACGGTACGGCAGGAAGATGTTTTGAACTCTTCAATTTGAGGTTGGTAATACGAGTACCTTAATGTCACAGATGATGTAACAGACATATCTATCTAACTTCATAAACGTCACTTCACTTCAAGGAATGCTATAGCTACAGTAGCCAAATGGATTTTTTAACGAATTGATAATTGTTTCGGTCTGATGGATGATGGTTGAACAGAAAAAACTTGAATTCGTAAAATATTACATATTGCTCCGTACGCGGACTACAAAATTCATTCTTTGAAAAGCATCGTTATCCAACACTCTGCGTCCAAGTGTGCCTGATCGCATGTCAGTTTACAGCTAATTGGTACAACACATGAAAAGGCAATAATAGAATTCTCCTTCTCTCCTAATGGAAATGATTGTTTTGTTATGTTTTAGATTGTATTTTGTAACAAGTGCGTGAGGAAAAAGAGGTCACGTTCTAGTTTATTTATGATCGACAATTGCCGACCAATGAGTGGCTGTATCTTGTCCGGTTGACACTTCACGGCTTTCATAATGCACATTATGAAGCGAAAGATGCAAGAGGAATGACAAATTAAAAATCGTTCGATTTTGAATCGGACTACCACAATTGGAAATACATTGCGTACGTTTTCCAATGTGCCGTAAATAAGTGATGGGTCAAATGATATGCACTTCTTATGGAGGAGAGCCACTGTAATAGGATTGCTTTATCTAGCAATAGTTCGATTGCTAGCTAGTATATGTGAGTTAAATGACACATAGTCATCTCTAAAACAATTACTCTGCTCGTAGTGCGTTTTGAATGTTTAGGATGCATCTGCAGTATCTGAGCGTGTATGGAAAGACTAATACATTAGTTTTTTTTAATCGTTCCCTTTTCTAAAAATTGTTTCCATCCCTGTTTGATATATCAATCAATCACCAGACGCACCGCCTCAAAGGAAACCTTTACATAGTTGCCAATAGAACCAATAGGTGCATGTACATATGTATGTACAAATAAATCAATCAAAATGTCAATGCTCTTTGTGTACCGAACGTACGATGCAGAGGTACGCAGGATCTTAAGCACCAGCACTGACATGCACCGTTCAAGATGTGAAAATGTAACCACAATTACAACGTCTTTATTTGTATTGCTCCCACACAAAATCCCCAATTTATGGTATGTTAAGTCGCTGCCTAGAATAATTTAAAACTTTCTGCAGCAATGATGATTGTCAGGTCATGTTCTTCGCTTAACTTTCTTAGATGAAATTGTTTGTGAAAAAGAAGTGAAAACGAGGATAACTTGCAGATAGAATTCACCGAATACTTAGTGAAGTTGAAAACAGATGGATACGCCTTAAACAAATTGAAGAAACAAATGACGAACAAGTTTTACGGAAAGAAAATCTCATAAAGACTATATATTTAGGTTGTTCGAGCTTTACCTAGATCGTAGAGTAGCTAAAACACGTTTTCGAATACTCATTTCAGGAGACGACAAACATAGACTTGCACATTCCATAACCATCTGCAAAGAGCTCCTTCAGGAGGGTTCTGGTTCTACCTTCCTGTTATGCTGATTGTACAATAAATACAAGGTGATCTCCAACCAACCAACACCAGCTTCGATTGCCAACTTCCCTCCGATATGGTCATAAGAAAAGGCCGTACGTATAGGATGCTGCTTTACTACAGGGCTGCAGACAATGATGAGTGACCGTAGCGAACAAAACGCGTCACACAACAGATGCAAAAATATGCGCATGTGAGCAGACGCATCACCACTACTAGAATGCAATACACATTGGAAAAGCGAATTTTTGAAACGGAACATGAAAACGCATAAATGGAAATTGATAATTTATGTCTGGTGATCGCATTTGAACTCACGGTGTAATTATGGTAAACACAAATATGGCCCTGAGTTCTTGAGAAAACATCTATATTTTAGTTGCCTGCATAATGTGCAAGTTCTCTCACTGAAACGCAATGCATCTACGTCCCATAAAGGCAACACAAACAAGGTAAGCTCAAGCTGGATATGGATGGATAATGTGTTTTCCAGAATTAGAATTAATCAGCTAAAAGCCAGTTTATTGTAATTCCATGATACAGGAATGAGTAAAAAACTTAGTTTTAAACTTTAACCACACATAATAACTGATCTAGAAGCAAGGAAAGGACTAACTTTGTTGGACAATAGCAAAAGGTCGCAAAAAATAAGAAATGCTTGGAGAAAAAAAATCGAATAATACAACTTCCAGTGAATTGGTAAGAATGGCACCGTCATAAACTGGAAGAAATGGAATCAAAAACGAAATGTGCAAAAATAAAAAATAACACAGAATAACTCGAATAACACAGAAAACAAACAGCGCATGCGAAAAAGCATGATTAATGAAATAAGGAAGAGCACGATAAACGGAGGACTTCGTGCGGAATCGTCGCCCGTTTGTCTTCCATTGCGGACACCATGCCGATAGCTGTTTGCCATTTATACTTTAATGGGTGGCTTCCTTCCGTCCACGAAGTCGGCGAGAGTCAGTCACTGAGATGAACTGCCCTGATGCCAATGCTCGTGCGGAAAACGAAGATAGTAGAGTATACGATGGATCCACACGGCACTTGCAGGAAAGATTTGTTATTTATGATATG
This sequence comes from Anopheles marshallii, assembly GCF_943734725.1. Classification (NCBI taxonomy): domain Eukaryota; kingdom Metazoa; phylum Arthropoda; class Insecta; order Diptera; family Culicidae; genus Anopheles; species Anopheles marshallii. The sequence continues at coordinate 92,086,438 of NC_071326.1, read as the reverse complement.
TTTGTTTGGCACATGTTTCACCGCACAAATAACGGTGAGACAAAGAGAAGATGGATATGATAAATTTACTCATTGTTCTTGCGTTTTCTTGTGTTGTTGGCTATCTTTGGTACTGGTAATATGGCCAGTGGGTTCAGTTCTTCAAAGACATAAAATAAAATATGAATAACGCAAGAGGAATCCTAAGCGTTCTGTGGTGGACTGTTGACATCGAAAATGCATTGACGACTAGCCCTTCAGGGAACGGATTTTGAAACTAATTGCATTAAAGTTTCTAGGTACATTAAAGGTACAATGTCTAGCGCAAAATCCTGTTGGATATCCGTACAAATGGATTAGACGTAATACGTCTAAACAGAAACGTTCATACGTTCATCAATATTTGAATCATGCTAGTACGACAATGCTGAAAATCGCCTTCGGCAACATCGAACACATCATTCCTCGGTTCTCGTCAAATATATAGTGAACCTAGCAATCAAAAGAACGGTGTACAAACAAGAGCAAGCTCATCATCTCCAGAAACTATCACAAAACGACACCCAAGAGCTTCCTACATGCTTTCAAAGCTTATCAAATATTTACAATCAAATTATTCTCTATCCTGTCATCCCTAGATAATCCAGGAACACGGAAATCTTCTCGTCAATAATGCAGCTACCATCTCCTGCACTCTGAAGGAAATGCTGCAATAAATGTGCATCGATTTATGTTTACCAGTTAGATTCAAAGCGGTGATTTAAATTTAATAACTCGCTTCTTATACACCAAAAGTCAGAAGCTCGAATAAATAAGCAAGCGAAATAAAATATTATAAAGAAACTCGGCTGCCAAACAAACACAAGTCGTAAACTTTCCGACGCTTCCGGCCCAAGACACATGAACAAGTTGGCACAAGCGTAGGAACTTTTTAACAAGCGATCAAACTATGATCGTTAGTCAAAGTAGAGGTAGGGGTATTTCTGCATGTTTTCAGTGTAAGTGGGATGTAATGTCCTTTACTGCTGTTTATTTGCTCCGCAGGGAGAGTAGATGCAGTAATTTGTCAGTGCAGTGCGAATGATTATTATAACGAAAGCAGAACATAAGGTTGAACTGTTTGCTTTGTAAAGGTAGGAATTTTAAGTTAAAAGATAACGATAACATATTCCTGTATATGGTAAGCGTGGCAAGCGTTGAAAAACCGTGAATCGTTTTCATTTCCTTTATTCATAACAATGCATAGCTAGTCTTTACAACATCACATTTGAAATTTTGCACTTTTTACGATATAACGATATACGATATACGAATATAAGCACCGTTCAAACAAAACATACACAAAGTTCGTCTGTATATTTATGCCAGACCCATACCAGCAAAAGTGTATTGCAATTGCATTGATTTATATTTAACTACTGTGCGGTGAAGAACCTCGTCCCTAAGCTGCCAACATGTAATGGGAAGTAAATATATGCATCTTTTTCTACAAATTTATGCAACATACTTTTACACTACAACCAAATGCAGACCATCCAAGTACAGATGTGCAGCTTCACAGGCACCTCCTGATCAAATTTAAAATCAAACTTTACGTCCGACAATCATCAGAGGGAATTTCTATTATTTTTATACACTTTTTTAAAAGTTGATTTTTACTTTTTCTTTGAATATCGACAAATTGAAAATCTTATTTATCGTTTCCACCATGCATATTGATGGAATCTCCCCCAGACCCCCCTGAGGATAAAATTATTCAATCCCCTTTATTTTGCACCGGCCATGATTCCCTCCCTCACTCTTGTAGAACTGGCAACGAAAGCCAGCATCCTTATCCTTGGTGGATGCGAGCAGGAAAGGCGGTTCACTAACCCCGTATGATTGCAACCACACAGGGCATGGGTACAGTTATCTATTAACTTGAAATTAGATTAAAATGCATGCATCAATCAACTGACACGGTATAATGGGTACGGTCTGGGTTACCCCATGAGCCATGTCGTTCCGATACGTTCGGCAATCGAAGCGTGAGGAATTCATTAGAACGCGCCGACATTGGATGATGCTTGACTTTTGCCCAACTCATGCGCGCGAGACAGGGATTGTTAGCTACGGTTAGCTGGTAAATATTAAAAAAAAACACCGTCATACACATAAAAACGCACTCCGGAAAGTAAAGCGCTAAAGGTATGAATATGTTATCCGAGGGGTGTTCGTCTAGACTACGGTTTGATACGATATGAGAGGACAATTTTACACTTGATTTATTACACTAGAGATGAGGTGGATAATGTGATAATTTTCTAGAGTTGCGATGGAATAAAACTATTGCCTAACGGGCAGATTCAATACTAATTGAAGATTCACCACGAGAGCAACATAAGGTGCAGTTAAAACTAATATTCACTACAAAAATTAAAATATGAATCTTAAAGAAACATGATGAAATTTCAATCAGACCTTTTATCATGCTTAGCAAAAACTGAGTAGATATCTTTGATATATACATAAACTATAAACAAGAATTGAAAATTACTTCAAAATAGATAAAAACAACATTACACATTAACGAAAAGTATTGTTTGACGTAACAAAACATCCTGTTAGACAACTGTTAGGGCATTTTCAAGGATGTAAACTAATAGGTAGGTTATAATGCGCAATCGTCAACCCTTATTAAATTCTCCGTCTACGATTTTATACTCTTGTTAAACATTTTTTTTGGTTTTTACATTTTTCACGAATGTTTTGTTCACTCACTGACAAATGTACTTTATTTGTAACACTCAACTGTTCACTCAACTGACACACAACGAATAGCTCAAGTGTTTTCAGCACGGCTTACACGCTACAACTGAATTCAAAAAATTGAAACCAAAGACCCTTCCCCAACAGACGTATCCACAACGATCCGAGGACGTACGATCGATATGTGCGTACAAGAGGACGTTATTTTGTGTGCGTTCCAAGTCCTTGTAAATTCGATCCAGCCAGACATTATACACCCTTCTTCCCGGCTCATCGATAGCATCTCGATAGAACGCGTACATACTCTCTCTCATGCGAATAATGGGATCCATTTTCTACACAACTAATGGGTCACAACGAAGCTGACGCATCCGCTTGGTAACCATTGACTCAGCGCGAACGGCTCCGAAGGTTGATGGTCAATTTTGCACGGAAACTTTGCGGTACAACAGAGGACTCCACATAACTCACGACATGAGTTCGCAATGCTAATGAATCAACCAAACTTATCGAAATGAACATCGATTCATTCGATCGACGACGAAAATACAGTAAAATTAAGTGGGGTTATTAGTGACGGGGGTGATGGCAGCACAAATCATTACTTTCTTCAGTTCATTTGGAGTGCCAGAAGAATGTAGGCTAGTACCAAATCATGATTGTCATTAAGTATCAATTACCAAAATATAAATACTTAAGACCATCCGGCGGAAGATCACAAATGGGTCAGTATGTTTACGAATTATGTTGTATATTTTTTAGCTTATGCAAAATTTAGAAAAAAACAGAACAAAAACAGAACAGTGCAAACACAGAAAAATTAAATCGACCGAAATATTTATACTTGGTGATAATTTTATTTACCCTTTGCTCTTGTATAAAGTTGTAGAAACCTTTGTAGATAAATTCAATTTAAGAGGTTTTAAATCTGTAAATAATGTTTTACTTACCTCTTGAATAAAATTCCAGCAGATAGAGGGTTCCAGCCAGCTTAACACATTAACGATGTCCAATACGAACAAGTATATGGGCAGTCGAATGAACTTTGTATGATTTTGCAGCACTTCCCGCGACACAGTTATATACAAAATTATTCACACGCACACTCGCTCTGGTCGCATGAATATTTTAATCAATGCTGTCAATCGACAAACACTCTTGAGGACGCTCTGTACAGGTGTTTAAATACCTCACGTACGATAAAACACACACTGTTCGTTTCCCTTTACACAATTGCTAAACACAATTAAGCTCCGGATGTCCGGTGCCTTCGGATGATGTTTTGGTAAGGAAATATTTTTCCCTTCCTTCAACTCCAAGCTCGACGATCGTCGAAATCGCGTCTAATTACTATCAATTCCGTTTTTTCGGTTTTCGTTTTACTGTTCATAGCTCGGTCGGTTTTAACCTTTTCACATTCTCCTCATTCGTAATGCTTATCTTGATTCCCGATTCTCTTTTCTCTCTTTGCTCGTTTGCTCTTGTACCGTTTGCCGTTTGTTCTTTTATTTCACCGTTTTTTGTAGCATTATTTATTTTCCACCCTTAGCTCGTGCCGGTATGTTTTCTCTTTCCTTCGGATATCGTGATTTATGGATCAGATTCCAGTTTTCACGTGGCTCATTCCCCAGGGTGTCCGTTCGAAATGACCGTCGTTACGTGTAGTGGTTGCTCGAATGCAGGGCCGCTGCTGGTAGTGCTCCCGTTGCGCTGGAGGTCATGGACTATCATCCTCATTCCAAAGCAATGCTGCAGGGGATCGTGCCGTTCACTGCCCAGCTTTTTTGTCACACGCGATTGTTTTTGTTTTGCTTTGTCTGCCACTCCGTGTCCGTGTCGAATGACGATCGCTTGCTGTCACTAAAGTGTCGAACTTGATACTAAATCGTTGGGTTGTCGCTGGGTAGTCTGTTTATTTGTCCAAGCACTCCACGAGTGATACACGAGAAATTTAATACACTTGTAGGATGTTTGATTAGCCTTATCAACTGGTTACAGTGCAGTTGCTACTACTCTCGAATGTTAGGCCACTCAGGCAATAAAAGGATCCTGAAACATAGAAGAAGGTAGAAGAAAGCGTATAAGTAAAACAGAATAAACTTACACATTGCATGCAGCTATGCGGTCTGATAATGGAATAAATCAACCGCAACGTAAATGAAAGATCAAAATTCAAATCGGAATGAAAGTACTAGATGCTTCACCAAGGTGATCAGACGATCAAAAGCAGGTTACAGAGAAATGAGCCTCGTTGAAATGTCTAATACTAAACCGGCTTCAATGTTGGTACCTGTTTCACCTAATCCACAGTGGCACATACTCTACGCGCTTAGACGAAGTACGGAGGAGAACCTTGTAAACCGCTCACGGTTCAATGACTTTCAACCACATTCAACAGTAACAACATCTCGTATAGCTTGAACACATTGAAAAACATCGCGTGACAGTGAGTTGAGTCATGTTTGATTAATGTACACATCGTACGGATGTTACAATGCCTCTCAGTTTGAGCTTTAAGATGTAGAAACAATTCGAGCAAGACGGTGAAAACAACAGTTTTTTAGTGAATGCTAAGAGATGACTTGATGAAGATATCTGTAAATTTTCTTTTTCCTTTTTTTAAATTGTTGTTATTGCTACAATGAATTGTACGAATTACGAAGTTTCATTTATAACATTTTACTAGTCAACCTTTCATTCCTTTGCTTTTAATGGATTTTTTATTTGTTGTTGTAGCATTATTGTTTTTTCTTTCTTTAATGCCTTAACAATAACTAGATATAAATCAGAAGAACGATTCCAACACTCATTCACAACGACAAATAAATTCGGATGATTCGATTGAAGGAAACTACTTTCCTCCTCTTTTGGGCTCGAAATTAATCTAATCCTTTGTCCATCAGTCCATTGTCGAAGTACGTATATTCGCGCTTTAGCCAGTATGCCAAGTTTCATTCGTCGATTTCGTTTTTGTTTCACCGCATATAGAAGTTTGGTTTATAATTATTACCGACGACGCCTGCTATCCTTAGAATCGATTGCTTTGTGACCTTCCACGAAAATGGGTGAAACTGTTTTTTTGTTTTAGGTATGCGAGCACGTCTAACATCGTGTAAGATTTTTCAATTTTCTACGACAATAACGGACGACGTTGTTAAATCATAAATCTATAACCCTTTTGTTGTTGATTATAGCGCAATACCCGTTATTGGTGGCGAGATTCACAATATAAAAGTTTTTTTGTACGCAGTCGTTTTATCTAAAAAATTGATTTTGCCTAAATGGTGTAAGTTTGTTGAAGTTGAAGTTAGGCGAGTTAAAGCGTGAGGGTGCAACAACAAACGATTTATGAAATATAAGAAACACAATTGGAATTTATAAACTGTCCATTTCAGAGAAGTAACTGAATCAATATCAGAATCAATTGCTTTGATTATCTTATTCGACGCGTGAATCAGTACGTTGTGCTGTGAAATCCTGTTATACCAACCGATCGTTCATCCAAAAACTAAGCAAAAAGTCTCATTTATATATATTGTCGCCCATCATCACGATGAATCATATAACGAGCAATCTTCACCACAATCACCAAACTATTATGTAACTATTTTCCGTCTGAGGTCTATACACGATTGATACACTCTCACTTTACTGCGCTATTTACCCAAACCTGTAATTCTCCCATTCATCCAGAAACTCATTTTCTTCTATCCATACCCAACGATCACGACGGCATCATCAACCAACTGTTATGATTATGCATCGCCTACATGCATTTGGAAATTCAGTACAGCGCACAATTGATGCAATTACTGAACATATTCATCAAAAACCCCCAAGTCATACTTTTGTAACACGAAAGTTCCATTGACATTGCCTCCGGGAAGTTGGCCACGCACGATCCGCGCACCTATTGAAATACAATATTGGGGACAACAGTGCACTTAGCACCATCGCACAACAAAAACCCGGGACTCACACGACAATATCCACCGCACCGGTACACATACGTTTGTGTGTGTGTGCAAAACTGGCATCTTGCGGGCCTTTGTGTATACGCGGTTATGAAATACCGAGCCCACTTTAGTGTGGTGGGAGTGTATCGTAAGTGCAATGTAAGTCCGGCATGAGCCGATAGTAAAACTATAAACTCAAATGCTGCCCCACGCATGTGGAGATGAGCAATACTGGTTGATATTAATGTTTAGATTTAAATTGAGACATTTAGATGTCTACATTCAAATTGTCATTGAATCTGTGCTATATCCATTGCAGTAAATAACGCAAATCAATAAACTGCCATCAAACCATACAAATAATCCATCACAATTAATTGCAATTAAATTGAAACGTTCCAAACGATACGGTAGATTTCATTTCACACTCTCACTATTTACATGCCAATCAGGATATTTTTCTATATTCTGAGGTTTAAAAGGAGCAACAAAATAAGGGGAGATCGTCAACCACCATTACCCCTTTGGAATGATGATTGTCACAAACCGGTTTCAACTGAAAGCGATAATGATTTTGAAAGTGAAAACTGCGTGCATAACGATGTGTGGCTTCAACACTGTCGACGTACCCAAGCATTAAGCCCCCCCCCCCCCCCCCCCCCTCCCTCCCCCCTTATTCTCTTCCCACACTGAAGGCGATTTAGGCTAGCCTGGTCAAGCAAAATTACGGTCAAGTTTGCTGTTGCACCCGGTTCCCAAACGGTACGCGAAACTAAGTAATGCATGTGTTGTGACGCGTTTATGGTTAATAGAAGGTTACCAAAAGAGATTTTGCTTTGCTGCGGAATTTAAACTCTGCTGCGCTGCAATGTATACAAAAGGCATGCATTCTGGGTAAGGGCTTTCAAATGCAAAGCACTTATTTTTTTTCATATATTCAAAAGGCACAGTAGCACGGCATTGAAAGTTGAATGAGGCTAATCAAATCAATGAATTCAGTTTTTTATCATTATAAAGAGACCATGTTATGATAATCAATCATGCGAAAGCGATTACTTCAACTGCTGTTGTTTTCTCTAACGAGACATACGAGGGAATTTAGATGATTAATCTATTGTGCGATCAAAAGACTGTCTCTCATTAAAAGAAACTTCGATTAATTTAATCTTTTTTTAAACGCCGTCTTCAACTTAAAAACGAACCATAGGCGTCAAGCTTCTCTACGTTGGATAATTTTTAAAAGTATTTACTTTTCTTAATATCACTTCATTTGCGTTATTATAGATTATTAAAAATTCTAACTTATTCTGATGGTGCAGGTGCATTATGTAAGAAAAAGAAATACATCATCACTGTGTCGTTAATGCTCGGTTTGCCTAACCAAAGCCCTTTCATCGAAGTATAAGATGCAACAAGCAATATATTACATCATTACAATACCGTGCTTGATGGGTCATCATCAATTCTAGAATTTCGAGACAATGTACCTGATTAAGCTCCATACGAATAGAATATAGTGTAAGAAAATGACCTTATGCCGGGACATAAAAGATTGATGAATGTAACATTTTGATGTTCTTTTTGGGTGAGATGGAATTCATTGCACGTTGATAGTAAATACCGCACAGAGTACTGGTTGTTGGCTCATAGTTTTATCATCCATTCTTCGCTTTCCAGCTTTCAAAAATGTTCAAAGTATCTTAGTATATCTATTGCTTTTCCTCTATTAACACACATGTGTTGGCAGCAACACATTTCCCACTTGCATATGCTTCACACTCAAAGATGCATAACTTTGAGATACCTACCAAGGTTTCCCAAACTTAAATCAGAAATCACTTCTACTTCAACGAATCTGCTAAATTAATCATTTTAGAAAATAAACATCAGGTCATATCCAAAAAATCTTCAGAGGTCCCGAGATGCCTTTGATCATCACGAACGAAACCGGAAGATTCTTCTAGCAGTAACCATGATGGTAGTTTAGCTGACACACAAATTCATCAGGCATTCATTAGACAAAATAAAAGATTGTGCATGGTTATAAATTAAAGAGCAAAAGAATTCTAACCAATCGGCCTGGGTTGGTTCACACCATTTAAATGGATTTTGAGAGCGATGTTGCACTGCCACAGCCCAACATGATCGACGTTAACTGTTGTTTGGGATTGGAGCCGCAGTAAATGTGACTAATTAGATTCAGTAATTGTGTTTGCCCTAAAACTTTTAAAGAGATCGTTTTTCGTATCTTCCGCTTGAAAAAGGGTAGTGCGTTTAACCATCATCCAACGTAAATATAATGACGAAAGAATAAAAAGTTTCGGCTTTAGCTAGGGCGGCTTAAATTTAGCAATTATGTATGCATATCTTCTCACGGCTTGTTCCCTCTTCCTACTTACTTCTCGCTCGCTTAACAGGTCCAACCAGACTTGGAACTGAGTGAAGGAACGTCAAGCAAATTCAAGATTCTGCAAGACGTCAAAACTGAGTGCTCAAGTGTTTTTTTTTTTGTTAGACAAATGAATATTTTATGATCGTCTCCTTCTGGTGTTTGTGCAAATGTCCAAAATTGACATTTGCCCGCTAAGATATCAAGAGACTACAGGTAATATGGCCACGGGTAAGTGTTCGAACATGCCTAAGCCAGTTATGTGTTTGTCTGTACCTGTACTGCGTTTCCTGCCGGTTTACTGTCAATTTTCTGATGATGTTCCTGAACAATCCTTCGTTCAGGATTATGTCCTTTTTGTCGATCGGCCACGGTGTATCTGTTTGCCATTTCGTAAAAGATCACGAGCATCAAGTCATTTATTTTTCTTCTTCACCCCTGCAAACTTCCACTAGACATCACATACGCTTATCGATAATGATTTTATCAAATGTTTCATTATTTGAAAGACTGATGACTACCAACATCTAATGAGTTCCAACTGCATGGTGTTATTAATGATTCCAAATGGCCGACAAGGGTTTTGCAAAGCTCATCGATCCTTTTTGTTGACCGGTACAAAAGCGGTAAACCACATTCATCAAAGCGGTACAGATCCCTGTGGGCTTAACTTCATTTGTAATTATCAATTTACAGATGTTGTTGTCTGATGCGTCTGGATGAATGCTGAAACGCTTGGGTGGTACTGGGACGTACCGAAACATGTTACCTGTCGGTTTTAATTGCACTAAGGGATAGAGACACACACGTGCACGTCATCCATTTCATACCGATTCATCAACCAGGTACTCTATACATAGATACGCCGTCATACGCAAAAATAAGTAAATACAAACAATAGTTTAACACGTTTTATCAAGAACTATATGGCATTAGCTTATACCAAACACATCCATAGCTGTCAGGCATTAAATAATACATACCAAACATAGAAGACAGCTTGAAACCGCAAATATGCAAAAAATATTCTAAAAGAAAAAGCAACCTGGATAACTCTCAAACAAACGCAATAATTGTTCAATGTTTTTTATGCGAAACAGTGTGAAATATTCATCGCGTAGCTTCGAATGCATACGCTAAGTGGTCTTCATATCACATCATTATGTATGCAAATCTGTTCTTGCGGAAAATTATCACTTTCAACTGTTAAGGTTTAACTCTCATTAAAAACACAGGATTTATTTGTAAACATAGTAAACTTTAAGGCCCAGAAAAGCTGTATCACCGATTTCTTCTGGGCAGAATTCAATCTGCTTAAATGCTGAAATGCAACAAAAGTGTACAAATTGTAGGCATTGGGACGACCTCTAAGAATTCAAAGATATTATAATTTTAGTTTTCCATTTTCCAATAACAGTTAATATTACTCATATTCTTCAAACACTATCATCCTGAACCGATCACTGATCTTGAGACATTGCTCTATCAATCAATATCATTTCCCTCCATCTCTCTATTGATAATCCGGTTATGCCGGAAATTCTTCTTGAACCACGCATCCCAGGAGATCGCAACGAGAGTAGAAGAGCAAGAGGTGCACAGTTTCATAACAAATGACTCAGCCATAGTGTGCAATCCATCGGTTTAAGGGAAGAGATCGTTGGACAGCATCGTTGAAGTTGAAAAGCAGGAACATTACGACAGGGGAATTTTTAATCCAGAAGAGCATGATGGTACTCCAGTAGAAATTGAAGCCTATAATTAACTCGAGATGGTTAAATCCGAGGGTACATGATGTCAGCCGACCATTTCTCTGCTGTTTCAAGGCTTTCGGATGCATTCCATCACAAAATAAAACGTCATGATGATATGCTGACGCATGACGCCAAGCAAAAAGCGCTGAAATTGAATCGATTTGATTGTAAATAGGTTAAAGCCCCAATTTTCAACCTCATAATGATGAACATAGACTACTATCGCTACAAATCGGGCTGGATCGCTTCACACACAAATACCGTTTAGAAAGTGATACAATGGGTGGTTATGCAAAATGTTCCTGTACAATATGTGCCCAATAAAAACTATTGATTGTTGGAACAGGTACATACATGGAGGAAGGCATTTTTGCAATGTCGACAGATGATATGTACAAACGGTGCATCTGCAAATTTACGAACATTATACAGTGGCAAAGCATGAGCATAGTTTAAGATGAAGTGCAAGAGGTGCGCTGCACCATACAAAGCATTTTTGTAACAGTAATTTTAACAACACGCATAATTTTCGGAATTTATGAATGAGCTTATGAATTGAATTTATTTAGTTATTAACATTTCATGTCTCTCTTTTTGTGACTAAACTTGGAACATGGGACACACAATACTTTGATACACATTAACGTGAAATACCTCAAATATGATACAAAATAGCTTGTCAAATAAGAAGCGTGTTAGAAGTTCAAATCGTTTCAAGTTCTTTGCAAACATTACAAAAATGAAACAATTATCTCCGATTTTCGAAAACCTATGTCAAAATTTCATATTTATGTGCTTATCTACAATAGGACGTCAAAATTAAGCTTAGGAAGGTTACATTGCGATTAGAGAAGTCGATTAGAATGATAAATTGACGCGAATTGGAACGCGGGATTGTGAACTTAAAACCAATTTTGTAATCGAGGACATCGGTCGTGATAGTTTATCATAAAAGAAAGATAGAAAATTTCAAATCCCTCTTTCTTTTTGTGTGTGGCTATTCACATCTCTGTTGCGCGTTATTAGTTTTTCATTTCCCTTCTTGCGAGGAAATTTCCATTTTCCATTTTTCTCGAAGCCAGGAAGTGACCAAATGACCAGAGCGACCGACATGGACTCCCAAGACGTTTGCACGTGATTTGCGACGAAAGAAATAAAAACAATAACGAACATCTTTCTTCTTTTTTTGCTTGTAGTCACCAGAGGTTCACTTTCCCTTCCTGGATAGCCCGGCTCGGGACGTGGAGAGAAAGCGTCCGGTTTCGGTTTTCCCCCTCCCGTTGAACGCATCCCAGCCAGAAGTCCATGAACCGGGCGCCTTCTTTCACTTTCAAACACGTAAAATTCTCGCTTTCGTGCGAGATTTAATCGATGTTCAACCGCGGAGCCCTATTTCTCCACCTTTACGCGACAGGTGGGCTTGCGCCTCGCGGAACCGACTTTGGGTCCAGTTTTTTGTATAATGTTTCATTGGTTTGTTTGTATGCCATCGCCCTCGAGGGCTCGAGTGACCTCATAACCGACGCCGTCGTTCATCAAATACTAGATTGGGATGTGTGCTGTGGTTGGAGGGAAGGGTATGGCCATATTTCAGCGATTGACTATCTTTGGCGGGCTCGGGCAGTTTGCTTTAATCTGGGAAGGAAGTGAAATGAAACTAGGGAGATATATACAGCGTACCGTCAAGTCCATCAGACCGAGGAACAGAGCCCATGGTCAAGTGCACTCTGCTGTGAACTCGACGCGCAGCGATTGGAATAGGGGAGTGTTTCGCCTTCGCCTGGGAATATATAAAACTCCCGTATGCTGAGCATGGTGTTTTTATATAGTTTGCCACAAGTCGTACATGCGTTTTGCACCCGGTGGGAATGGAGAAAGAATAACAACTGAAAATGCCAAAACCGTGTGTGAGGAAAACAGTCTCTTTAATTAACATTAATTGACGAGAAGAAACATGATGTACAATTTTTGAAATTAATAATACATCCCTATTTGTGAATTAATGTGAAAACATCGAGAGTAAAACGATCTTTGGCGAAAAATCGTTAGTCGAACAGGACATCGTTCGACTTTCTATACATACCCAAAATCTTGCAAAAAAAACAACCTCGAATGTATAAATTGAATATATAACATTTTCCTAATGTTCCATATCTCCGTACCAACTGTTGCCCGATGCGCAAAAGGCTCCAACTACGTCTCGTCAATTGTAAGGTTCTTTTCAACAAACCGATGGTTTCCTTTTTGATAGCGAAATTTCCCTTGCTCCTTTTGTCATGTGCCATTTTATGGTTTCGGTGTTTTAGCGTACGTGGTATTTTTGTAAATAAATCTACAAAATCCCTATCTTCCATTGGTAAATCAAACTGCACGTTGCTGACTATACTGCGTACATGACCTCAAGGTTGAAAGCCGTAAAGAAACATTCACCGTTCCTCTCATAATTCTTCCACTGATTCCTCATACACCAGCGGGGACATTAAACTCCTAACGAACAAACAAGCAAGATGTCCGATGGACCTTCCTGATCCTGCCGCTTTCTTCCAGCAATTTTCTGGTCTGAACAGGCCGGGTCTGATGGTCCGCAGATATTCAACTGTTACGTATAAGACATTTTATCACAGACCACATACCATTAGTTTGGTCTGTTTACAGCATACTGGCCCAGTATCGAAACTCAGGCAGGGAAACATTCTTCACAGATCATAAAATTTAACCTCCGCCAAACGCTGATGACCACATACACACATACAAATCGAATTAACTTGGTGCAAAGGGACGTCTGTGACGGGTTTGTTGCTATTCATTTCATCATTGCAGTCACAATCTTAACTGTGAAAATAATTTTCATGGGGAACGTGTTTATTGCAATTTAACACAACGGTTCAGATTGAATCGCCCTCGAAACCTAAAATATTGAAACATCAACATTTCTTGTTCGCTTTTAACATATCGCAAGGATTTCGTTAACCTTAATCCCGAAGAGATGTCATGGAAATATTTGGTGCAAATTCAAAACTACTTCGTTTTTGTTTACATCCTTTCAATACAATAACACCCAGCAAAGCATAAATCCCCTCAGGATCCATAAGCTCATTATCCTCTTAACAACGGTCCCTCTCTCCCTTTCACGCGAACTAAACCACAATATTTTTCAGCAACAAAAAAAGAATAGAATCTTCCTTTCGCATTTTTTTAGGCTGTGCCGAGACAAAAAAGAACCCACAATAACCATTCGAATGGAATTGAGTAAACAAATGAATATATTCGGCATGGCAAACTGCGGTAGTACTGATAAGAAGATGGAAAACAGTTCGCCGCAAAATTTGTTCTTCATAATGATTGCTCGAGGAAAAAGTTTCAAAGCTTTGCAAAAATCCTTGAGTCATGGTTATTGACAAAAAAACAACCCCAGAAAGGGAGGGTTGATTTGTAGACAAAACAGTTCAAAACCTCGCAGAACACGAAAGGCATAGAGGAACAAATAATCGGGAAAAATTAGTTGTATAAATAAAAGAATGGTTCTAGCAAATGTTTCAAAGATTATCACAAAATCTGTTCAATTCATTAAACCAGCTCTCGTTAAACTTAAGTCGTTTGTGTGTGTGTGTGTGTGTATTTTTTTATGCGCACACGGGAGAGAGAGAGAGTGAGAGAGATAGAGAGAGAGAGAGAGAGAGAGAGAGAGAGAAAATTCTCGAATCCTCTATCGTTTATTTTGTGTATGAACGCTTTACCTTTGCCAATTGGGTTTATATGGGGGCTGCTGTTTTATATTTCGCTAGCCAATGTTCTAATTTTTGCCACGAAATTGTTTTAATTCGTCCACACTTCTTGACCACCTTTTTTCCGTGATTAAGTCCCATGATTGGAGACAAAACTGTTCCTATCTGGAATTGGTTTTGTTTTCCGCTGATTCGTTTTTGCCTTTTTGATGCCTTGGTTTATGTTTTATTCCATCGATTTCTTTTCTTCCCACTACCCACTTGGCTCGTTTTCTTTTCACCCCCGAAAGATTCTCAATTCAATTCAATTCTTTCTTGTGTCTCAGCCGATTTAGTTTCGCAGTTATGCGCTTTCCGTGTTGTTTGTTTGATATGGACTTGTTTTTCTCTTATTGTTTCCTGCTTGTTGCAGGCTAATATAAGCGTTTTTTGCGTCATTTGTGCTTTTGTTTTACAACACACTTTGATGTACCTTCACGAGACATCGTCGGCAAGAAGAATAGGTTAATATTTACCTTCAAATCAACATCTCTCGTTTTAACAGATCGAACACATTATTGGCGATCGCTCCTTGGGGGGACAGCAAGATCAAACTAATCCCTTCAGTTAGTATCGCCCCTGAAGTAGGTCACACACATACAGCAACAGTCGCACACAATTTTACACCAAAACACAGATGCACACACGTTTCACCAGCTATTTCGTCGTGAATGAGACACCATATTTTTACAAAACAATACTATTTCCACATGATAAGCGTGTTGATACCTTGGTTGATTTTTGATTTTTAGTAACCTTTACTGCTGAATACATCGAATCGTCATCACACTTATATTGTTGGTTCACGTTTGGCAGAAGAAAATACATTACAAACAGCATCAAACTTTACAAAAGTAAAGGGGAAGAGAACTGAAAACTGGAAGCGGTTACTTTGCGCAGCAACCTCTCACTTTTGCTCTTTTGCTTTTTATTGACACTTAACACCTTGTCCAAAGGGGGGCGGCGAGTGGCAAAGAAACTACGCTCACTACTACCATGAAAACTATTGGCAGATCCCTCCTCCTTGTGTGTGGCAGCAGAATGTTGCTGCAACCTTTGCCTTTTTGATAAGCCTTTGGGGCTATAAAAAAGGAAGATCGTGTCTCGTATAGTAGATTAATTTATTCCACGCAACTCTGTACAAGCAATCACTCTCACCAACCACAAAGAGACAGAGTTGTGATCATGCACTGCTGATCATAATTAACAAATCCCTCTTTTCTCTATGCAAATCTTTCGGCAACAAAATGGTTGAATCAATTACTTTGGCTCAATTCGTTTTCCTTTTCTCGAGACTAACTTTCTGGCCACTCAATTCACGCGATTAAAACTGCTGGCTATTGGTAAACACACAAAACCAAACTGTTGCGCTATGCGAATTTATTAAATTTCATTTTATCGCCCATTGCACCTTGAGACACATAAATACGCACACAAAACACGCTCGAACTGCTCGTTTTTTGTTGTTTTCCTTCCTTTCTCGGCACCGAGCACTTGCAACGCGTGAGCCAACGAGAGAAAAGCAAACGGTTCACTTGCCGCGGCTGTTCAAATCCAACTAATGAACGAGAAAACCATCCACCAGAGAGAACTTGCTTTCTCGGTGCGCTCTGGCCTCTTAGGGCCCCGTTATACGAAAGTCATGGCAGTTTGTCATGTGACGATTTCACTTCTGTTGGCCAAAAAATCCACTATTTGTACATACTTTTTAGATCTCAATCATAATTTTGTGTATGTTAAAATGTATGACTCTTGTGCTATGATACGTTATCGTTCACGTTAGAAAATTTAATTCGATGAAGCATACGAGTGCATGCAATTTTTGACTTGATTGTTTTCATGTACACATAGCTTCATGTCTGCCAAGTATTACATATCTCTGAGAGAATCATTGAGAGAGAATGCTGATTTTGGTACTGTACAGGTCCGGTTGTATCCGACATACGCTATAATACCGCTGCTAAATGTGGAAAAAGCTAAGTATAATTCTTTAGGTTTTTTTCATTATATGATAAGTCCTTTTAGAAAGAAATCCTAACATTTTACCAAATAAACATCTACAACTATGAGTTGTTTTTTTGGTCTGTTTTATTCAAAAGGAACGGCCAGGCCGTATTGATAGTAGTTTTTTTAACTAACTGTAATAAGGTAGTCACAATAAAATTATGATCACATGTACATCAAACTTATTTCACAACATTTATTATGTTGCAGTGGTGAATTTATTCTGTTTTTCAAATTTTCATTTTATCTCTTGTCAAGAGCTGGTGTCGCGAGATCTCTGAAAAGTGGTTTAGACTAACGTAAAGAAACGTAATGAAACTCTTCAAAGCGACAGATCATCAAATAATAAACACAAAGGAGGGCCAGTATTTTTAACGAACCCAGTGTGCTGCACCTGCCGGGTGTTGTGGTATGTGTGCATATGATGATTTTGCGCACACTGGCGAACACACCAAACGCAACCAACATTTTCGTGTCGATGAAATTAATGCGTTAGATACATGCGGCAGGCTTGAATTATATGATTACACCCCACCACACTTTTATTTATTTCAGAACCAACATAAGAGACGAAGGAACAATAAGAAATAAGTTATTCTATCTAAGTTTTGAGTTTATAGTTTCTTAAAAAGATTCAATAAAGATCGTTTGAAGCTTTTTTCATATTATAATAACAATGGAGGAGTTTAACGGAGGATATAGCAAGTTCAGAACGATAAACTAACATTAATTTATGACATCGTGAGAAACAGAAAATTATTGAACTCAAGAATATTGCGTAAAGGAGTACAATAACCGAAAACCAACAATGCATGTATCAAATTTGAATGTAGGTTTATTATATATTTAAGGAAATATACTACTAATACTACTACAACTAAGTCAAATTAATTCCCATTCCATTCCAATCCATTTAAAGTGGTTTCTATATTCTAAGCTCTCCAAAAATATATTAAAAGACCTGTTCTACGTACCCTACGTATTATTAGATGGTTAGTATCATGCATCTATTAATGATCAGGATGGATCAAGAATCATCATCAGATCGAAATCTGCCTTCTACTGAATTGACCCTTCGCGAACGCTCAATTGGTTCGATTATATTCGAGCTGCTGTGCGAATCATATGACATTTAAACCGCTTGAGTCAAAGATGTACTGACCGCATTTTAGTTTAATTGGATCCCTCGCCACACAACCCTCGCCGAATGGCGGTGAAACCTTTAAGGCCGGTACACACCGGTAAGATCGACACTGTTTGATATTGATAAAACCAAAGTCAGAAAAAAATAAGAACTGCTTTTAACCTTTGTATAATGCACAAAAAATATAATTATGCATTTAATTGTGCAAACATTAAAAAAGACAGTAATTTTCAATCGTTCTTGCCAACACTAATGCATAGAAACGGTGCTTGATTAGTACAACCCGCCTGACATGCGACTGTCAATCGGTAATGTTTTTAATAATTTCATTAACCGATGATCCCTTCTTGCGATAGAAATATTGTGTCTCGCCTGCCGGCGCGATGGCATATCGCATACATTCCTCGTCGATCTACATTACGTTCAGGATTAAATATGATGTTTATTTGAGTGTACATAAACGATCATGTTAGTCTTCTGTCAAGTGGTTATTATACCTTAAAGTGTTATAAATGTAGCAAGTTATTTCATTCATATTGATATTTCTACTCAAGCACATTTAAAGGAGTCTATTCGAATTCGGTTCGAAAAAATCTTTATCCAATCCATGTCTACCACATCTCAAAACACATCTTACACTGATATGCGCAGACGTAGTCCGTACATAGGACAAATTATCCAGTTACATGTCAAGGTCAAACTAGAAATGGGAGACAAATCTTAATATATTAACACTTGAAAGAGAATGATACCGTTTATTGATAATGGATGATTCCTTCGTATGCACAAAGCACAAGATAAGTCGTAAATTGTTTAGTTTAGTTTTTGCGACTCCCAAGGAACCAACAACCAATGGGCACATAACCACTCTAAGGAAAGCGAGGCTGAGTTACACACGCTTACATACTGATGAAAACAAGAGAGGAGTTCAAGTTCATGATCAATCCGGTTTCGGACGTGGTTGAAATCTATTTTTATACGTTTCTGGACTACGCTGGTGCACAGTATAGTAGCTACATATGGCGAGCGACGATCACTATTTTCTTAGCAAAGCCGAGAAGTTGTAGGAAAACCCCTTATAGTTTGCAATAATGACCTTGTTAACCCATGTGAGTTAGCTACGAAGCAGAGGAAAAGCTTTAATATCGCTCCATTTGGTATGTATATCCGCGCCATATTTGCAGTGTTCTCTGCATGGGTTACACGTTCACTTTCTTTTGAACAGTGTGAAGGAAACATAAAACACCAAACCAGTTTTTCACCGGTAGATGAAACACATATTGGCGGAAAAAGGGCCTCTGGTCTGGCTTCCTGACTGACTGACTGACTTTTCAGTGGCGACCTTTCCTTATGCAGTAAAAGTGTTAGTGTGCATTTATGTGCAAAGCCCGTCTCACTCCCATATTCCCATTCACGGCAATAGTTGTCCCTTTTTTAGATACATCACCAGTTCAGGAAAGCCAGATGCCTGAGCCCCCACATGACATGATGGGGAAAATAAATATCAGAGGCCGTCTACTGTGAGAAAGCAATGTAATGATGAAGAAAAAGAAATTCATGATGTGTTGGGTTGGCAATGCACGCAGCACTGCGTGACGAAAGCGGTAACTAAAACGACATAATTCCAACCAGCTTCCGGCGTGTACGAGAGGATAGTTCAACAATGATGCACTTTGGATAGCAGAACATGTTCTCGGTCCGGCAGAAATGGAATGTGTCTTCCATTCACCTCAAGTAAATCTTTCTTTTTTTCTATTACCATTTTACCATTTTACTATTGAAAAATGTTAGATGTTTATTAAATAATTCATCCACCGAGAACGGTTTATCGAGGAGCATGAGCTTCCAAATGGAAGTATCTTTCCTAATCTAATGAAAATTATGTATTATATTGGCTATATGTGGTTAGACAACCACATTCGTTTGATTATTTCCATTTCACTTTGATTCGTCTACACATACTGCGCTTTTGTACGAGTGCATACGCTGTTATGAAGGTTTATAGTAGGCGATCAAGAGGATTTTCAAATCTGCCATGTTTCATGCACTGGCATTATACACCCTATACAGCACTTCGTTACTCTTTACCAAATTATTCATGTACTTGTTTGCTTTGCTACGTTACTGTTAAGGAGTTGTCGCTCCAGTTTTTAGAAAACTACTACCAACGCAATACATTTGTTTGGGTAGAAAATTAGCATTAGCCATCACTTTATGAAAAAAGAATTAACTTCGGCCTGTTTGTCAAATGGGCGATCACAAGGAAAACAGTAGAAAACTCTTGACAATAACTCCCTGCATGTTATACCCCACCCCTTTGCGTGCCAGACGGGAAATTCAGTTCTCCAGTTTAACGCGACTCAAAAATGTACGAATAACTGAAATAAAATAATTACCGTATTTCTTCTTTTGTCTCATAACACGTGCATATTTTTGTTTAGGTTCTTTGTCGGTATGTGTAAGTAGCGGCGTGCAAAATAAAATTGGGAAAGGACATCTGTAGGACTCGACATTGACCCCGGCGATTGCAAAGAAAGAGAAAAATCAACAGAAGTGAAAAATAAAAAGGCACATACGTACAGCAACCTTACAAGAACGGTTCGTATTGCGGAAGTGTGCCTAGAATGGAAGTAACGGTTTATCGAGAGGATGGTGAAAGGATAATCCTAAAAGGTTCAAAAGGTTGAAGAGTGTAGCTTTATTTTATTGATCTTGTAGGCAATTTCTTTTTATATAACTCCAGTTATAACTGTTCATTTTATGATGATGTATTACGTCTGTGTTTATTAGATTTATGGTAGTATGAGCAGCACTTGCTATTGAGAACGGATAATATAATAATAGTAAAAAAATGTTTCTTTTTAACTTTTATGCTTGAATTTTGTGTTTAAACTAAGAGAGTTGTCAAATTTTAATGTCAGCGATTCATATCAGATATCGCGAATTTTGGAAACTCTGTACACGTTCTAAAACCGGTTTCTAGATTCGGAATTGCATACAACTATATTGTATGGTTGGTCTCCTGCAGGTTGCTAGCGCCATCTACATATGAAGTTTCAAAACGTGACGCTTTCCTAGGTTCAAAAGATAGATAATATTTAAAAAGCGTTGTCGCTCGTTGTACTCAGTATAAGGGTAATAAATCGATTTTGGCCAAATACTGTAACATGAGGTGCTACTCATTTCCGGGGGAATGAAACTGCATTTGATTGTCTGACTAAGTCAAAAGAACATGACGCAGAAACTTCACAAAGGAACAGAAAAGGAAATTTATAAAATAATACTTTACTGGCACGATGAATAAAAAATTAATGAAATAAGGAGTACACGAAAAATGAAGAGCTAATGACGTAATTAACTCAGCATATTTGACAATGGCTAAATATAACTGTTACCAGGCTACTACCCAAAATTATCATCATTCGCAATACATCCTTCCCAATACATTTTCATTGACAATCTATTCTCAATTTGAATTTTTTTCTCAAAGTTGAAAATACTTCA